>NW_025927296.1:0-115062 GCF_016906955.1 Phacochoerus africanus
TCCGAGCTGCCGCGGGTTCAACCAGCTCTCCCGGCCCGACTGTGTTCCTTGTCTGAGCTCCTGCGTCGTCAAACAGCTGTCCAGTGCCACTCGGTCCCTGGTCCGAAGTTTTGAGGCAAGGTGGAGTCAACCAGCTGTCCCGGCTGATTCGGACCCCAGTTCTGAGGATCCATGGGGTCGACCATATGTCCCGGGCGACTCGGTCCAGTGTCCGAGGAGGCGAGGGTTCAACCATCTGTCCCGGCCGCCTTGGTCCAGTGTCACAGGGGCCACGGGGTCGACATCAGTCCCAGCCAACTCAGTCCTGTGTCCAAGTGGCCGCGTGTTTAACCAGCTGACCCACCCGACTTGGTCCCTAGGCCGAGCTGGTTGGGGGTCGACCAGCTGTCCCGGCCAATTCATTCCCTGGTCCAAGCTGCTGTGGGGTCGACCAGCTGTCCCGGGCGACTCGGTCCCAGGTCTGAGGGTCCCAGGGTGGGCGGGTTCCACGAGCTGTCCCAGCTGACTCTCGCCCGTGTCCAAGGGGACACGACTACACCCAGCTGTCCCGGGCACCTAGGTCCCCCAGGGCCAAGGGGCTGCACGGTTGGCCGGGAGTCCCGTCCCACTCAGACCACGGGTCCGTGGGGCAGAGGGTGGAACAGCTGTCCAGGCCGATTATATTCCTGGGCCGGAGAGACCGAGGGACAGAGGGTCCGCAGGGCCTGGCGGTTAACCAGCTATCACAGCCGGCTCGGTCCTGCGTCAGAGCTGAAACGGGGTTGACCAGCTGTCCCCGCCGACTTGGACCCCGGGTCCGAGGGGCCGCAGAGTTGATCAGCTGACCGAGCCGACTCGGACCCCTGGTCCAAGGCGCCAAACTTTCGACAAGTTGTTCCGACCGACTCATGCCCCACCGAGGGTCTGAAGGTTCGACCAGCTGTCCTGTCCTACTTGTTCCTGGGTGCAAGCAGCTGCGCTCTTGACCAGCTTCCCTGGGTGACTCGTTGCCATGTCCAAGCAGCCAATGGGTCGACGTGCTGTCCTGGCTGATTCTGTCCCGTGTCCGAATGTCCAAGGGGTTGACCAGGTATCCCGGCCGACTCGGTCATGGGTTCGAGCTGACGTGGGTCAACCCGCTGTCCCGGCAGACATGGACCCGAGTCCGTGTAGCTCTGGGTCGACCAACTTTCCCGGCTGAATCGTTCCAGGGTACGAAGTACCGTGGGCTCAACCAATTGTCCCGGGCGACATGGTCCTGGTTCTGAGGGCTGCGGGGTCAACCAGCTCTCCTGGCAGACTCGGAGCCCGGGTCCGAAAGGTCACGTGTCGAATAGTGGTCCCAGCTGATTCGACCCTGGGCCAAGGGTTTGAGGACCGCTGGGTCAACCAGCTTTCCTGGCAGAAACGTTCCTGGGTTCAATCTTATCGATTTCAACCAGATCTCCCGACCAATTCGGACCCGGGTCTGAGGAGCTGTGTGGTCAACCAGCTGTCTCGGCTGACTCGGACCCTGGTCCAAAGTGATATGGGGTCGACCAGCTCTCCCGGCCGACTCGGTCCCAGGTCCGAGGGGCCTCGGGGTCGACTAGCTCTCCCGGCCGACTCGGACCCGGGTCCGAGGAGCTGTGGCATCGACCAGTTATCCGGCCCACTCGGTCCCGTGTCCGAGCTACCGTGGTGTCATCCAGATGTCCCAGGTGACACGGACCTGGGTGCGAGGAGCTGTGGAGTGGACCAGATCTACTGTCTGATTCGGTCCTGGTTCTGAGCTGACACGGGGTCAACGAGCTGTCCTGGCTGCCATGTACTCCCGGTCCCAGGGGCCGCAGGGTCGACCGGCTGTCCCGGCTGACTCGGTCTTGTGTCTCATCTGATGCAGGTTCGAGCACATATCAAGACCAACTAGGTCCCGGGTCCAAACATCTGTGGGGTCGAACAGCTATCCCAGCCGACTCGGTCCCGGGTTCGAGCTGACGTGTGGTCCACCCGCTGTCCCAGCAGACACGGACCCGTGTCCGTGTAGCTCTTGGGTCGACCAGCTTTCCCGGCTGACTCCGTCCCGGGTACGTAGTGCCGTGGGTTCAACCAAATGTCCCGGGCGACATGGTCCTGGTTCTGAGGGGCCGCGGGGTTGACCAGCTATCCCGGCCGACTTGGACACCGGGTCTGAATGGTCACGTGGTCGAATAGTGGCCCTGGCTGACGCGATCCTGGGTACAATTGTCTGAGAGGGCGTGGGGTCGACCAGCTCTCCCGGCAGAAACGTTCCTGCGTTCGATCTTATCGAGGTCAACCAGATCTGCTGACCAACTCCGACCCGGGTCGGAGGAGCTGTGGTGTCGACCAGCTATCCCGGCTGACTCGGACCCGTTTCCGTGGAGCTGTGGTTTCGATCAGTTATCCCAGCTGACTCGGTCCCGTGTCCAAGCCACTGCGGTGTCATCCAGTTGTCCCAGGTGAGACAGACTTGGGTGAGAGGAGCTGTGGGTTGGACCAGATCTACCGGCCGACTCGGTCCCAGTTCCAAGCTGACACGGGGTTGACCAGCTGTCCCAGCCGCCACATACTCCCGGTCCAAGGGGCCACGGTGTCGACCAGCTGTCCCAACAAACTCAGACCCGTGTCCAGGTAGCTGTGGGGTCGACCAGATATACCGGCAACATCTGTCCAGGGTCCGAGCCCGGCGGTGTGGTCCAGCCCTCCCGGCCGACTCGGTCCCGGGTTCGAGCTGACGTGGGGTCAAACAGCTCTCCCGGCAGACACGGACCCGTGTCCATGCAGCAGTTGGGTCGACCAGCTTTCCCGGCTGACTCGGTCCCGGGTACAAAGTACCGAGGGCTCAACCAATTGTCCCGGGCGACATGGTCCTGGTTCTGAGGGGCCACGGTGTCGATCAGCTCCCCGGCCGACTCGGATGCCGGGTCTGAGTGGTCACGTGGTCGAATAGTGGTCCCGGCTGACTCGACCCTGGGTCCAAGGGTCTGAGGGGATGCGGGGTCGACCAGCTCTCCTGGCGGAAACGTTCCTGGGTTCGATCTTATCGAGGTCAACCAGATCTCCTGACCAATTCAGACCGTGTCCGAGGAGCTGTGGGGGTCGACCAGCTGTACCGGCTGACTCGGACCCTGGTCCGAAGTGATGAGGGGTTGAGCAGATAATCCGGCCGACTAGGTCCCAGGTCCAAGGGGTCTCCGGGTCGACCAGAACTCCTGGCTGACTTGGACCCAGATCCGAGGAGCCGTGGTGTCGACCAGCTATCCCGGCCACTTGGTCCTGGGTCCGAGGGGCCGCGGGATCCACCAGCAGTCCCGGCCGACTTGGTTCCGTGTCAGAGCCGCCGCTGTATCGAACAGCTGTCCCGGCCGAATCGGATCCCGGGCCCTAGTGTTTGCAGGGTTGACCTTTTGCCCCGGCCGAGTCTATCTCTTTTCCGAGTGACCAGGGGTGGCAGGGGTCGACCGTACTTCCCGGCCAAATCGGACCACAAGTCCGAGGGGCCTCTGGGTCGACCAGTTCTCCCGGCTGACTGTGTCCTTTGTCCGAGCTCCCACGTTTTCAAACAGCTGTTCCGGGCCACTCGGTCCCTGGTCTGAGGTTCCGAGGCGGGGTGGAGTCAACCAGCTGTCTCGGCCGATTCGGACACCGGGTCCAGGGATCCATGGGGTCAACCAGCTCTCGCAGGCTCCTCGGTCCCGGGTCCGAGGAGCCGAGGAGTCGACCAGCTGTCCCGGCCAACTCGGTCCAGTGTCACAGGGGCAAGGGGTCGACAGGCTGTCTCAGCTGATCAGTTCTGTGCCCAAGCTGCCACGTGTTTGACCAGCTCATGCAGCCGACATGTTCCCTGCTCCGAGCTGGTGCGGGGTTGACCAGCTCTCCCGGCTGACTCGTTCCCAGGCCCGGGGTTCCGCGAGGTCAACCATTTTCTCCCGGCCGACGTTCTCCTGCGTCCCAGGGGCCGCGGGTTCTACCAGCTTTAACGGCCGACTCAGTCCGGGGTCCGAGCTGCCTCGGGGTTGACCAGCTCTCCCGGCCAACAAGGTCACTGGGACCGAGGGTCCGAGACGTCGACCAGCTCTCCCAACCCACTCAGTCCCCTGTCTGAGCTGCCATGGTGTCGAGCCAACTACCCCGGCCGACTCGTTCCCGAGACCGAGGGGCCGCTTGGTCGACCAGCTATCCCGGATGACTCGGACCCCGGGTCTGAGGGGCTGCAGGGTCAACCAGCTCTCCCGGCCGACTTGCTGTTGAGGGGCGAGGTGCCACGAGGGGTCGCGTGGTGAAATATTTGTCCCGGCTGACTCGCTGCTGGGTCCAAGGAACGAAAGTCGGAGGGGTGGACCAGTTGTTCTGACTGACTCAGACCCCAGGTCCAAGGGGCCACGGGGTCGCCCAAGTGTCCCGGCCTACATTTCCCTGGTCCGAGCTGCCGCGGGGTCGACCAGCAGTCCCGGGCGACTCGGTCCCAGGTCCGAGGGTCCCAGGGTGGGCGGGGTCGACCAGCTGTCCCGGTTGACTCTCGCCCGGGTCCAAGGGGCCACGATGTCACCCAGCTGTCCCGGGCACCTAGGTCCCCCAGGTCCAAGGGGCGGAAAGGTCGGCTGGGAGTCCCGTCCCACTCGGACCACGGGTCCGTTGGGCAGAGGGTCGAACAGCTGTCCAGGCCGTTTATATTCCTATGCCGGAGAGACCTGAGGGACAGAGGGTCCGCAGGGCCTGGCGGTTAACCAGCTATCACAGCTGGCTCGGTCCTGCGTCAGAGCTGAAACGGGGTTGATCAGCTGTCCCTGCCGACTCGGAACCCGGGTCATAGGTGCCGAGCTTTCGACAAGCTGTCCCGACCGACTCATGCCCCACTGAGGTTCTGAGGGGTCGACCAGCTGTCCTGTCTGACTCATTCCAAGGTGCAAGCAGCTGCGCTGTTGACCAGCTTTCCCGGGCGACTCGTTCCCATGTCCAAGCAGCCAAGGGGTCGACGTGCTTTCCCGGCTGATTCCGTCCGGGTCCGAGTGTCCAAGGGGTCGACCAGCTATCCCGGCCGACTCGGTCCCGGGTTCGAGCTGACGTGGGGTCAACCCTGTGTCCCGGCAGACACAGACCCGTGTCCGTGTAGCTCTTTCGTCGACCAGTTTCCCGGCAGACTTGGTCCCGGGTACGAAGTACCATGTTCTCAACCAATTGTCCCGGGCGACATGGTCCAGGTTCTGAGGGGCCGTGGGGTCGACCAGCTCTCCCGGCCGACTCGGACCCCGGGTGCGAGGGGCCTCGGGGTCGTCCAGCTCTCCCCGCAGACTCGGAACCACGTGCCAGGAGCCGTGGCATCGACCAATTATACCGGTCTACTCGGTCCCGTGTCCAAGCTACCGTGGTGTCATCCAGATGTCCTAGGTGACACGGACCCGGGAGTGAGGAGCTGTGTGGTGTATCAGATCTACCGGCCGACTCGGTCCCGGTGCCGAGCTGACACGTGGTCAACCAGGTGTCCCGTCCGCCACGTACTCCCGGTCCCAGGGGCTGCCGGGTCAACCAGCTGTCCCGACAGTCTCAGACCCGTGTCCGAGTAGCTGTGTGGTCGACTAGATATACTGGCCCACTCTGTCCCGGGTCCGAGCCCGGCGGTGTGGTCCAGCAATCCCAGCCAACAGGGTCCCAGGTTGGAGCTGACGCGGGTTTGACCAGCTGTCCGGGCAGTCTTGGACCCAGGTCTGAGGAGCTGTGGGGTTGACCAGCTATCCCGGCAGACTCGGTCGAGGGTCTGAGGGGCCACGGTGGCGAACAGCTGTCCCGGCTGACTCGGTCCTGGGTCTGAACTGATGCGGGTTCGACGACCTATCCCGACCGACTCGGTTACGGGTCCAAAAAACTGTGGGGTCGATCAGCTCTCCCGGCTGACACGGTCCCGGGTCCAAGCTGACGGGGTGTCGACCAGCTCTACCGGCCCACTCGGTCCCGGGTCCGAGCTGCTGTGCGGTCGGCCAGCTCTACCGGGTGACTCGGACCCGGGTCTGAGGAGGTGTGGGGTCGACCTGTTATCCCGGCCGACTCCGTCCTGGGTCCGAGCTGATGAGGCATCAACCAGCTGTCCTGGCCAACCTGAACTCTGGGTCCGAGGGGCACGGTGTCGAACAGCTCTCCAGGCTGACTAGGTTCCTGGCCCATAGAGACCGAGGTATCGATGGTCCAAAGGGCCTGGCCGTAGACCAGCGTTCATGGTCGACACGCTGCTGGGGTTGAGGTGCCACGAAGTTGACCAGCTGACACGGCCGACAACATCCTTGGTCCGAAGGGCCGTGAAGTCGACCAGCATTCAGGGTGGATACTGTCCCGGTTCCAAGGGTTCAACGAGATGTCCCGGCCAAGTCGGTTTCGTTTCCGAGGGGCCACAGGGTCGTCCAACTATCCTGGCCCACTCGGTCCAGTGTCTGTGCAGCCACGTGGTTGACCAGCTGTACCGGCCACAACTTTCCCATGTCCGAGCTGCCTCACGGTCTACCTTCTATCCTGGCAGACTCGCGCCCCAGGAACGTGGGTCCGAGGGGTCGACCAGCTGTCCAGGTGGAAACGATCCCATGTCTGAGGGGGTGTGGTGTCGACCAGCTGTCCCTGCCGACTCTGTCCTGGGTCCGAGGGGTCGTGGGGTGGACCAACTGTCCCGGGCGAATCGGTCCCGTGTCCGAGGAGCCGAGGGGTCGACCAGCTCTCCCAGCCACCTCGGACCTGTGTCACAGGATCCGTGGAGTCGACCAGCTGTCCCCGCCGACTCTTTCCCTGGTCCGAGCTGCCACGGGTTCAACCAGCTCTCCCGGCCGACTGTGTTCCTTGTCTGAGCTCCTGCGTCGTCAAACAGCTGTCCAGTGCCACTCGGTCCCTGGTCCGAAGTTTTGAGGCAAGGTGGAGTCAACCAGCTGTCCCGGCTGATTCGGACCCCAGTTCTGAGGATCCATGGGGTCGACCATATGTCCCGGGCGACTCGGTCCAGTGTCCGAGGAGGCGAGGGTTCAACCATCTGTCCCGGCCGCCTTGGTCCAGTGTCACAGGGGCCACGGGGTCGACATCAGTCCCAGCCAACTCAGTCCTGTGTCCAAGTGGCCGCGTGTTTAACCAGCTGACCCACCCGACTTGGTCCCTAGGCCGAGCTGGTTGGGGGTCGACCAGCTGTCCCGGCCAATTCATTCCCTGGTCCAAGCTGCTGTGGGGTCGACCAGCTGTCCCGGGCGACTCGGTCCCAGGTCTGAGGGTCCCAGGGTGGGCGGGTTCCACGAGCTGTCCCAGCTGACTCTCGCCCGTGTCCAAGGGGACACGACTACACCCAGCTGTCCCGGGCACCTAGGTCCCCCAGGGCCAAGGGGCTGCACGGTTGGCCGGGAGTCCCGTCCCACTCAGACCACGGGTCCGTGGGGCAGAGGGTGGAACAGCTGTCCAGGCCGATTATATTCCTGGGCCGGAGAGACCGAGGGACAGAGGGTCCGCAGGGCCTGGCGGTTAACCAGCTATCACAGCCGGCTCGGTCCTGCGTCAGAGCTGAAACGGGGTTGACCAGCTGTCCCCGCCGACTTGGACCCCGGGTCCGAGGGGCCGCAGAGTTGATCAGCTGACCGAGCCGACTCGGACCCCTGGTCCAAGGCGCCAAACTTTCGACAAGTTGTTCCGACCGACTCATGCCCCACCGAGGGTCTGAAGGTTCGACCAGCTGTCCTGTCCTACTTGTTCCTGGGTGCAAGCAGCTGCGCTCTTGACCAGCTTCCCTGGGTGACTCGTTGCCATGTCCAAGCAGCCAATGGGTCGACGTGCTGTCCTGGCTGATTCTGTCCCGTGTCCGAATGTCCAAGGGGTTGACCAGGTATCCCGGCCGACTCGGTCATGGGTTCGAGCTGACGTGGGTCAACCCGCTGTCCCGGCAGACATGGACCCGAGTCCGTGTAGCTCTGGGTCGACCAACTTTCCCGGCTGAATCGTTCCAGGGTACGAAGTACCGTGGGCTCAACCAATTGTCCCGGGCGACATGGTCCTGGTTCTGAGGGCTGCGGGGTCAACCAGCTCTCCTGGCAGACTCGGAGCCCGGGTCCGAAAGGTCACGTGTCGAATAGTGGTCCCAGCTGATTCGACCCTGGGCCAAGGGTTTGAGGACCGCTGGGTCAACCAGCTTTCCTGGCAGAAACGTTCCTGGGTTCAATCTTATCGATTTCAACCAGATCTCCCGACCAATTCGGACCCGGGTCTGAGGAGCTGTGTGGTCAACCAGCTGTCTCGGCTGACTCGGACCCTGGTCCAAAGTGATATGGGGTCGACCAGCTCTCCCGGCCGACTCGGTCCCAGGTCCGAGGGGCCTCGGGGTCGACTAGCTCTCCCGGCCGACTCGGACCCGGGTCCGAGGAGCTGTGGCATCGACCAGTTATCCGGCCCACTCGGTCCCGTGTCCGAGCTACCGTGGTGTCATCCAGATGTCCCAGGTGACACGGACCTGGGTGCGAGGAGCTGTGGAGTGGACCAGATCTACTGTCTGATTCGGTCCTGGTTCTGAGCTGACACGGGGTCAACGAGCTGTCCTGGCTGCCATGTACTCCCGGTCCCAGGGGCCGCAGGGTCGACCGGCTGTCCCGGCTGACTCGGTCTTGTGTCTCATCTGATGCAGGTTCGAGCACATATCAAGACCAACTAGGTCCCGGGTCCAAACATCTGTGGGGTCGAACAGCTATCCCAGCCGACTCGGTCCCGGGTTCGAGCTGACGTGTGGTCCACCCGCTGTCCCAGCAGACACGGACCCGTGTCCGTGTAGCTCTTGGGTCGACCAGCTTTCCCGGCTGACTCCGTCCCGGGTACGTAGTGCCGTGGGTTCAACCAAATGTCCCGGGCGACATGGTCCTGGTTCTGAGGGGCCGCGGGGTTGACCAGCTATCCCGGCCGACTTGGACACCGGGTCTGAATGGTCACGTGGTCGAATAGTGGCCCTGGCTGACGCGATCCTGGGTACAATTGTCTGAGAGGGCGTGGGGTCGACCAGCTCTCCCGGCAGAAACGTTCCTGGGTTCGATCTTATCGAGGTCAACCAGATCTGCTGACCAACTCCGACCCGGGTCGGAGGAGCTGTGGTGTCGACCAGCTATCCCGGCTGACTCGGACCCGTTTCCGTGGAGCTGTGGTTTCGATCAGTTATCCCAGCTGACTCGGTCCCGTGTCCAAGCCACTGCGGTGTCATCCAGTTGTCCCAGGTGAGACAGACTTGGGTGAGAGGAGCTGTGGGTTGGACCAGATCTACCGGCCGACTCGGTCCCAGTTCCAAGCTGACACGGGGTTGACCAGCTGTCCCAGCCGCCACATACTCCCGGTCCAAGGGGCCACGGTGTCGACCAGCTGTCCCAACAAACTCAGACCCGTGTCCAGGTAGCTGTGGGGTCGACCAGATATACCGGCAACATCTGTCCAGGGTCCGAGCCCGGCGGTGTGGTCCAGCCCTCCCGGCCGACTCGGTCCCGGGTTCGAGCTGACGTGGGGTCAAACAGCTCTCCCGGCAGACACGGACCCGTGTCCATGCAGCAGATGGGTCGACCAGCTTTCCCGGCTGACTCGGTCCCGGGTACAAAGTACCGAGGGCTCAACCAATTGTCCCGGGCGACATGGTCCTGGTTCTGAGGGGCCGCGGTGTCGATCAGCTCCCCGGCCGACTCGGATGCCGGGTCTGAGTGGTCACGTGGTCGAATAGTGGTCCCGGCTGACTCGACCCTGGGTCCAAGGGTCTGAGGGGATGCGGCGTCGACCAGCTCTCCTGGCGGAAACGTTCCTGGGTTCGATCTTATCGAGGTCAACCAGATCTCCTGACCAATTCAGACCGTGTCCGAGGAGCTGTGGGGTCGACCAGCTGTACCGGCTGACTCGGACCCTGGTCCGAAGTGATGAGGGGTTGAGCAGATAATCCGGCCGACTAGGTCCCAGGTCCAAGGGGTCTCCGGGTCGACCAGAACTCCTGGCTGACTTGGACCCAGATCCGAGGAGCCGTGGTGTCGACCAGCTATCCCGGCCACTTGGTCCTGGGTCCGAGGGGCCGTGGGATCCACCAGCAGTCCCGGCCGACTTGGTTCCGTGTCAGAGCCGCCGCTGTATCGAACAGCTGTCCCGGCCGAATCGGATCCCAGGCCCTAGTGTTTGCAGGGTTGACCTTTTGCCCCGGCCGAGTCTATCTCTTTTCCGAGTGACCAGGGGTGGCGGGGTCGACCGTACTTCCCGGCCAAATCGGACCACAAGTCCGAGGGGCCTCTGGGTCGACCAGTTCTCCCGGCTGACTGTGTCCTTTGTCCGAGCTCCCACGTTTTCAAACAGCTGTTCCGGGCCACTCGGTCCCTGGTCTGAGGTTCCGAGGCGGGGTGGAGTCAACCAGCTGTCTCGGCCGATTCGGACACCGGGTCCAGGGATCCATGGGGTCAACCAGCTCTCGCAGGCTCCTCGGTCCCGGGTCCGAGGAGCCGAGGAGTCGACCAGCTGTCCCGGCCAACTCGGTCCAGTGTCACAGGGGCAAGGGGTCGACAGGCTGTCTCAGCTGATCAGTTCTGTGCCCAAGCTGCCACGTGTTTGACCAGCTCATGCAGCCAACATGTTCCCTGCTCCGAGCTGGTGCGGGGTTGACCAGCTCTCCCGGCTGACTCGTTCCCAGGCCCGGGGTTCCGCGAGGTCAACCATTTCTCCCGGCTGACGTGGTCCTGCGTCCCAGGGGCCGCGGGTTCTACCAGCTTTAACGGCCGACTCAGTCCGGGGTCCGAGCTGCCTCGGGGTTGACCAGCTCTCCCGGCCAACAAGGACCCTGGGACCGAGGGTCCGAGACGTCGACCAGCTCTCCCAACCCACTCAGTCCCCTGTCTGAGCTGCCATGGTGTCGAGCAACTACCCCGGCCGACTCGTTCCCGAGACCGAGGGGCCGCTTGGTCGACCAGCTATCCCGGATGACTCGGACCCCGGGTCTGAGGGGCTGCAGGGTCAACCAGCTCTCCCGGCCGACTTGCTGTTGAGGGGCGAGTTGCCGTGATGTGTCCCGTGGTGAAATATTTGTCCCGGCTGACTCGCTGCTGGGTTCAAGGAAAGAGAGGGGGCGGGGTCGTCCAGTTGTCCTGACCGACTCAGACCCCGGGTCCAAGGGGCCGCGGGGTAGCCCATGTGTCCCGGCCTACATTTCCCTGGTCCGAGCTGCCGCGGGGCCGAACAGCAGTCCCAGGTGACTCGGTCCCAGGTCCGAGGGTCCCAGGGTGGGCGGGGTCCACCAGCAGTCCCGGCTGACTCTCGCCCGGGTCCAAGGGGCCACAATGTCATCCAGCTGTCCCGGGCACCTAGGTCCCCCAGGTCCAAGGGGCTGCACGGTCGGCCGGGAGTCCCGTCCCACTCGGAACACGGGCCCGTGGGGCAGAGGGTCAAAGAGCTGTACAGGCGGATTATATTCCTGGGCCGGAGAGACCGAGGGACAGAGGGTCCGCAGGGCCTGGCGGTTCACCAACTATCACCCCCGACTCCGTCCTGCGTCAGAGCTGAAAAAGGGAGACCAGCTGTCCCCGCCGCCTCGGACACCGGGTAGGAGGGACCGCAGGGTTGACCAGCTGTCCAAGCCGACTCAGACCCCGGGTCCAAGGTGCTGAGCTTTCGACAAGCTGTCCCGACCGACTCATGCCCCACCGAGGGTCTGGATGGTCGACCAGCTATCCTGTCAGACTCATTCCCGGGTGCAAGCGGCTGTGCAGTTGACCAGCTTTCCTGGGCGACTCGTTCCCATGACCAACCAGCCAAGGGGTCGACGTGCTCCCGGCTGTTACCGTCCCAGTCCGAGTGTCCAAGCGGTCGACCAGCTATCCCGGCCGACTCGGTCCCGGGAACGATGTACCGTGGGCTCAAGCAATTGTGACGGGCGACATGGTCCTGATTCTGAGGGGCTGCGGGGTCAATCAGCTCTCCCGGCCGACTCGGACCTCGGCACGAAATGGTCACGTGGACGAATAGTGGTCCCGGCTGACTCGACCCTGGTTCCAAGGGTCTGAGGGGCCGCTGGGTCAACCAGCTCTCCCGGCGGAAACGTTCTTGGCTTCGATCTTATCGAGGTCAACCAGAACTCCTGACCAATTCGGACCCGGGTCCTAGGAGCTGTGGGGTCAACCAGCTGTCCCGGCTGACTCGGACCCTTTTCCGAAGGGATATGGGGTAGACCAGCTCTGCCGGCCGAATCGGTCACAGGTCCGAGGATCCTTGTGGTCGACCAACTGTCCCAGCCGACTCGGACCCGTGTCCGAGGAGCCGTGGCATCGACCAGTTATACCGGACTACTCGGTCGTGGGTCTGAGCTATTGTGGTTTCATCCAGTTGTTCCAGGTGACACGGACCCAGGTGCGAGGAGCTGTTTGGTGGACCAGATCTACCGTCCGACTCGGTCCAGGTTCTGAGGTGACACGGGGTCGACCAGCTGCCCCGGCCGCCACGTACTCCCGGTCCCAGGGGCCGCGGGGTCAACCAGCTCTCCCGATAGACTCAGACCCGGGTCCGAGTAGCTGTGGCATCGACCAGATATACCGACCAACTCTGTCCCAGGTCCGAGTCCGGCGGTGTGGTCCAGCAATCCCGGCCAACACGGTTTAGGTTGGAGCTGACGCGGGTTTGACCAGCTGTCAAGTCAGTCTTGGACCCAGGTCTGAGGAGCTGTGGGGTTGCCCAGCTATCCCGGCAGACTCAGTTACGGGTCCAAAAAACTGTGGGCTCGATCAGCTGTCCCAGCTGACTCGGACCCTGGTCCGAAGTGATATAGGGTCGACCAGTCATCCCAGCCGACTAGGTCCCATGTCCGAGGGTCCTCGGGGTCGAACACTTCTCCCGGCCGACTCAGACCCGGGTACGATGAGCCGTGGCATCAACCAGTTATACCGGCCCTCTCGGTCCCGGGCCTGAGCCACCTCGTTGTCATCCAGTTGTCCCAGGTGACATGGACCCGGGTACGAGGAGCTGTGGGGAGGACCAGATCTACCGTGTGAATCGGTCGCTGTTCCGAGCTGACACGGTGTCAACCAGCTGTCCCGACAGACTCAGACACGGGTCCGTGTAGCTGTGGGGTCGACCAGATATACCAGCCAACTCTGAGCCCGGCGGTGTGGTCCAGCAATCCCGACCAACACGGTCCGGGTTTGGAGCTGATGCTGGTTTGACCAGCTGTCCGGGCAGTCTTGGACCCAGGTCTGAGGAGCTGTGGGGTTGATAGCTATCCCAGCAGACTCGGTCCCGGGTCCGAGGGCCCACCGGGTCCAAGAGCTGTCCCGGCTGACTCGGTCCTGGGTCTGAGCTGCTGTGGGTTCGACCACCTATCCCGACCAACTCGGTCCCGGGTCCAAAAAATTATGGGGTCGACCAGCTCTCCCGGCTGACACGGTCCCGGTTCCGAGCTGACCTGGTGTCGACCAGGTCTACCGGCCCACTTGGTCCCGGGTCCGAGCTGCCGTGGGGTTGACCAGCTGTACCGGGTGACTCGGACCCGGGTCTGAGGAGGTGTGGGGTCGACCTGCTATCCCGGCCGACTCCGTCCCGGGTCCGAGCTGATGCGGCGTCAACCAGCTGTCCCGGCCGACCTGAACCCTGGGTCCGAGGGGCAGGGTGTCGAACAGCTCACCAGGCTGACTAGGTTGCTGGGCCATAGAGACCGAGGTACTGAGGGTCCAAGGGGCCTGGCCGTAGACCAGCGTTCACGGTCGACTCGCTGCTGGGGGTTGAGGTGCCACGAGGTTGACCAGCTGACCCGGCCGACAAGGTCCCGGGTCCGCAGAGCCGTGGGGTCGACCAGCATTCCGAGTGGATTCTGTCCCGGGTCCGAGGATTCAATGAGATGTGCCGGCCAACTCGGTCCCATGTCCGAGGGGCCACAGGGTCGACCAACTATCCTGGCCGACTCAGGCCAGTGTCTGAGCAGCCACGTGGTTGACCAGCTGTTCCGGTCGCAAATTTCCCGTGTCCGAGCTGCCGCACAGTCTACCTTTTGTCCCGGCAGTCTCAGGCCCCAGGAACGAGGGTCCGAGAGGTCGACCAGCTGTCCAGGTGGAAACGATCCCATGTCTGAGGGGTTGTGGTGTCGACCACCTGTCCCAGCCGACTCTGTCCTGGGTCCAGGGACCATGGTGTCAACCAGCTGTCCTGGCCAACTTAGACCCAGATCCGAGGAGCCGTGGTGTCGACCAGATATCCCGGCCACCCGGTCCTGGTTCCAAGGGGCCGCAGGGTTTACCAGCTGTCCCGGCCGACTCGGTCCCATGTCCGAGCTGCCGCGGTATCAACCAGATCTCCCGGCCGAATCTGATCCCGGGCACCAGTGGTTGCATGGTCGACCTTCTGCCTCGGCTGACTCGATCCCTTGTCCGAGTGTCCGGGGGTGGCGGGGTTGACGAGATCTCAAGCAGAATAGGATCACAAACCCGAAGGGCCTCTGGGTCGACAAGTTCTCCCGGCCGTGTCCCTTGTCCAAGCTCCCGCGTGGTCAAACAGCTGTCCCGGGCCACTCGGTCCCTGGTCCGAGGTTCCGAGGCGGGGTGGAGTCAACCAGCTGTCCCAGCTGATTCGGACCCCGGATCCAAGGATCCTTGTGGTCGACCGACTATCCCGGGTGACTCGGTTCCGTGTCCGAGGAGCCGAGGTGTCAACCAGATGTCATGGCCGCCTCGGTCCTGTGTCACAAGGGCAACGGGGACGACAGGCTGTCCCAGCCGACTCAGTCTTGTTTCCAAGCTGCCGCGTGTTTGACAATGTGACCCAGCCGACCTGGTCCCTTGTCCGTGCTGGTGCGGGGTCCACCATCAATCCTGGCCGACTCGGTCCTGGGTTCGAGCTGATGTGGTGTCAACCCGCTGTCCCGGCAGACCCAGACCCGTGTCCGTGCAGATGTTGTGTCAACCAGCTGTCCCGGCTGACTCGGTCCCGGGCCCGGGGTTCCGCTAGGTCAAGCAGTTCACCCGGCCGACGTGGTCCTGCGTCCCAGGGCCTGCGGGTTCTACCAGCTTTCCCGGCCGACTCGGTCCCGAGTTCCAGCTGCCTCATGGTTGACCAGCTCTCCCGGCCAACAAGGTCCCTGGGACCGAGGGTCCGAGACATCGACCAGCTCTCCCAACGCACTCAGTCACCTGTCTGAGGTCCACCACCTGGGGTCCACCACTTGTCCTGACCGACTCAGACCCCGGGTCCGAGGGGCAGTGGGGTCGACCAACTATCCGGTCGACTCTTTCCCTGGTCCGAGCTGCCGTGGGTCGACCAGCAGTCCCGGGCGACTCGGCCCCAGGTCCGAGGGTCCCAGGGTGGGCGGGGTACACCAGCTGTCCCGGCTGACTCTCACTCTGGTCCACGGGGCCACAATGTCATCCAGCTGTCCCGGGCACCTAGGACCCCCAGGTCAAAGGGGCTTCACTCTCGGCCGGGAGCCCATCACACTCGGACCACGGGTGCATGTTGCAGAGCGTCAAACAGCTGTCCAGGCTGATTATATTCCTGGGCCAGAGAGACCGAGGGACAGAAAGTCCGCAGGGCCTGGCGGTTAAGCAGCTATCACCGCCGACTCGGTCCTGCGTCAGAGCTGAAACGGGGTTGACCAGCTGTCCAAACCGACTCGGACACCGGGTCCAAGGTGCCGAGCTTTCGACAAGCTGTCCCAACCGACTTATGCCCCGCCAAGGGTCTGAGGGTTCGACCAGCTGTCCTGTCCGACTCATTCCCAGGTGCCAGCGGCTGCGCTGTTGACCAGCTTTCCCGGGCGACTCGTTCCCATGTCCAAGCAGCCATGGGTCAACGTGCTGTCCCGGTTGATTCCGTCCTGAGTCCGAGTGTCCAGGGTGTCGACCAGCTATCCCGGCCGACTCGGTCCCGGGAACGATGTATCATGGGCTCAAGCAATTGTCACGGGCGACATGGTCTTGTTCTGAGGGGCCGATGGGTCAACCAGCTCTCACGGCGGAAACGTTCCTGGGTTCGATCTTATCAAGGTCAACCAGATCTCCTGACCAATTCGGACCCGGGTATGAAGAGCTGTGGGGTCAACCAGCTGTCCCAGCTGACTCAGACACTTGTCCGAAGTGATATGCGGTCAACCAGCTATCCAGGCTGACTCGGTCCCAGGTCCGAGAGGCCTCGGTGTCGACCAGTTCTCCCGTCGACTCTGACCCGGGTCCGAGGAAGCATGGAATTGACCAGTTATACCGGCCCACTCGGTCCCGGGTCCGAGCTACCGTGGTGTCATCCAGATGTCCCAGGTGACACGGACCCAGGTGCGAGGAGCTGTGGGTGGACCAGATCTACCGTCCAACTCGGTCCTGGTTCCGTGCTGACATGGGGTCGACCAGCTGCACCGGCAACCACGTACTCCCGGTCCCAGGGGCCGTGGGGTAGACCAGCTTTCCCAACAGACTCAGACACTGGGCCGAGTAGCAGTGGGGTCGACCAGATATACCAGCCAACTCGGTCCCGGGTGCGAGCCTGGCGGTGTGGTCCAGCAATCCTGGCCAACACGTTCCTGGTTTGGAGCTGACGCTGGTTTGAACAGCTGTCCCGGCAGTCTTGGACCCAGGTCTGAGGAGCTGTGGGGTTGACCAGCTATCCCGGCAGACTCGGTCCTGGGTCCGAGGGCCCACCGTGTCCAACAACTGTCCCGGCTGATTCGTTCCTGGTCCTGAGCTCATGTGGGTTCCACCACCTATCCCGACAGAATCGGTCCCGGGTCCAAAAAACTGTTGGGTCTACCAGCTCTCCCGGCTGACACGGTCCTGGTTCCGAGCTCACGAGGTGTCGACCAGCTCTACCAGCCCACTCGGTCCCGGGTCCGAGCTGCCGTGGGGTCGACCAGCTGTACCGGGTGACTCGGACGCAGGTCTGAGGAGGTGTGGGGTCGACCTGCTATCCCGGCCTAGTCCGTCCCGGGTCCGAGCTGATGCGGTGTCAACCAGCTGTCCCGGCCGACCTGAACCCCGCGTCCGAGGGGCAGGGTGTCGAACAACTCTCCAGGCTGACTAGGTTCCTGGGCCATAGAGACCGAGGTACCGAGGGTCCAAGGGGCCTGGCCGTAGACCAGCGTTCATGGTCGACTCGCTGCTGGGGGTTGAGGTGCCACGAGGTTGACCAGCTGACCCGGCCGACAAGGTCCTGGGTCCGCAGTGCCATGTGGTCGACCAACATTCTGGGCGGATTTTGTCCTTGGTCCAAGGGTTCAATGAGATGTGCCGGCCAACTCGGTCCCGTATCCGAGGGGCCACAGGGTCGACCAACAATCCTGGCCGACTCGGTCGAGTTTCTGAGCAGAAACGTGCTCGACCTGCTGTCCTGGCCGAAACTTTCCCGTGTCCGAGCTGCCACATGTTCTACCTTCTGTCCCGGCAGACTCGGGCCTCAGGAACGAAGTTGCAAGAGGTTGACCAGCTGTCCAAGTGGAAACGATCCCATGTCTGAGGGGGTGTGCTGTAGACCAGCTGTCCCAGCCGACCCTGTCCTGGTTCCAAGGGGACAAGGGGTCGACCAGCTGTCATGGCCGACTTGGACCCAGATCCGAGGAGCCGTGGTGTTGACCAGCTATCCCGTCCACTCGGTCCTGGGTCCGAGGGGCCGTATGATAGACCAGCTGTCCTGGCCGATTCGATCCTGTGTCCGAGCTGCCGCGGAATGGACCAGCTGTCCCTGCCGAATCTGACCCCGGGTTCGAGGATCCATGGGGTCGACCAGCTGTCCCGGCCGCCTCGGTCCTGTGTCACAAGGGCCACGGGGTCGACAGGCTGTCCCAGCCGACTCAGTCCTGTGTCCAAGCTGCCGCGTGGTTGACCAGCTGACCCAGCCGACATGGTCCCTGGTCCGAGCTGGTGCGTGGTCGACCAGCTGTCCCGGCCGACTCGTTCCCGGGCCTGGGGTTCCGCGAGGTCCACCAGTTCTCCCGGCCGATGTGGTCCTGCGACCCAGGAGCCGCGGGTTCCACCAGCTTTCCCGGCAGAGTCGGTCCCGGGTCCGACCTGCCTCGGGGTTGACCAGCTCTCCCGGCCAACAAGGTCCCTGGGACTGAGGGTCCGAGACATCGACCAGCTCTCCCAACACACACAGTCCCCTGTCTGATCTGACATGGTGTTGACCAGCTGCACAGGCCGACTCGTTCCCGAGGCCGAGGGGCCGCGTGGTCAACGTGCTATCCCGGATAATTCGGACCCCGGGTCTGAGGGGCTGCAGGGTCAACCAGCTCTCCCGGCCAACTTGCTCTTGAGGGGCGAGGTGCCGCGAGGATGACCAGCTGTCCTGGCAACACAGTCCAGCTTCTGATGTGCCGCGGGGCCGACCAGCTCTCCCGGCCGACTCGGACCCCGGGTCCGAAAGGTCACGTGGTCGAATACTGCTCCCGGCTGACTCGACCCTGGGTCCAAGGGTCTGAGGGGCCGCTGGGTCAACCAGCTCTCCCGGGGGAAACGTTCTTGGCTTCGATCTTATCGAGGTCAACCAGATCTCCTGACCAATTCGGACCCGGGTCCGAGGAGCTGTGGGGTCAAGCCACTCTCCCGGCTGACTCGGACCCTGGTCCCAAGTGATATGGGGTCAACCAGCTCTCCCGTCTGACTCAGTCCCAGGTCCGAGGGGCCTCGGGGTGGACCAGCTCTCCTGGCCGACTTGGACCCGGGTCCGAGGAGCCGTGGCATAGACCAGTTATACCGGTCCATTCGGTCCCGGGTCCGAGCTACCGTGGTGTCATCCAGATATCCCAGGTGACAAGACCCGGGTGCGAGTAGCTGTGGGTTCGAGCAGATATACCGGCCCACTCTGTCCCGTGTCCGAGCCCGGAGGTTGTGGTCCAGCAATCCCGGCCAACACGCTCCCGTTTTGGAGCTGACGCGGGTTTGACCAGCTGTCCGGGCAGTCTTGGACCCAGGTCTGAGGAATGTGGGGTTCACAAGCTATCCCAGCAGACTCGGTCCCGGGTCCGAGGGGACACGGGGACGAACAGCTGTCCCACCTGACTCGGTCCTGGGTCTGAGCTGATGCGGCTTCGACCACCTATCGTGACCGACTCGGTCCCGTGTCTAAAAAACTGTGGCGTAGACCAGTCTCCCGGCTGACACGGTCCTGGTTCCGAGCTGATGAGGTGTCGACCAGCTGTACCGGACGACTCTGTCCCGGCTCCGGGCTGCCGTATGTTCGAGCAGCTGTACCGGGTGACTTGGACCCGGGTCTGAGGAGGTGTGTGGTCGACCTGCTATCCCAGCCGACTCTGTCACGGGTCCGAGCTGATGCGGCGTCAACCAGCTGTCCCAGCCGACTCTTTCCCTGGTCTTGGCTGCCGCGGGGCCGACCAGCAGTCCCAGGCAACTCGGTTGCAGGTCTGAGGGTCCCAGGGTGGGCGGAGTCCACCAGCTGTCCCGGCTGACTCTCGCCCGGGTCCAAGGGACCAGGATGTAACCCAGCTGTCCCGGGCACCTAGGACCCCCTGGTCCAAGGGTCGGAACGGTGGGCCGGGAGTCCCGTCCCACTCAGAACACGGGTCCGTGGGGCAGAGGCTGGAACAGCTGTCCAGGGCGATTATATTCCTGGGCTGGAGAGACCGAGGAACAGAGGGTCCGCAGGGCCTGGCGGTTCACCAGCTATCACAGCCGACTCGGTCCTGCGTCAGAGCTGAAACAGGGAGACCAGCTGTCCCCGCCGACTCGGACACCGGATCAGAGTTGCCGCAGGGTTGACCAACTCTCCGAGCTGACTCGGACACCCGGTCCAAGGTGCCGAGCTTTCGACAAGCTTTCCCACCGACTCATGCCCCACCGAGGGTCTGAGGGGTCGACCAGCTGTCCTGTCCGACTCATTCCCGGCTGCAAGTGGCTGCGCTGTTGACCAGCTTTCCCGGGCGACACGTTCCCATGTCCAAGCAGCCAAGGGGTTGACGTGCTGTCCCAGCTGATTCCTTCCCGGGTCCGAGTGTCCAAGGTGTCGACCAGCTATCCCGGCCGAAACGGTCCCAATTTTAAGCTGATGTGGGGTCAACCCGCTGTCCCGGCAGATCCAGACCCGTTTCCGTGTAGCTTTTGGGCCGACCAGCTTTCCCGGCTGACTCAGTCCCGGGTACGAAGTACCATGGGGTCAACCAATTGTTCCTGGCGACATGGTCCAGGTTCTGAGGGGCCGCGGGGTCGACCAGCTCTCCCGGCCGACTCAGACCCCTGGTCCGAATGGTCACGTGGTCAAATACTGGTCCCAGCTGACTCGACCCTGGCTCCAAGGGTCTGAGGGGACGCTGGGTCGACCAGTTCTCCCGGCGGAAATGTTGCTGGGTTCGATCTTATCGAGGTCAACCAGATCAGACCAATTCGGACCCGGGTCTGAGGAGCTGTGGGGTCAAGCCGCTGTCCCGGGTGAATCGAACCCTGGTCCCAAGTGATATGGGGTCGACCACCTCTCCTGGCCTACTCGGTCCCAGATCCGAGGGGCCTCGGTGTCGACCAGCTTTCCCGGCCGACACGGACCCAGGTGACATGGACCCGGGTCCGAGTAGCTGTGGGGTCGACCAGATATACCGGCCCACTCTGTCCCGGGTCTGAGCCCATCGGTGTGGTCCAGCAATTCCAGCCAACACGGTCCCGGGTTGGAGCTGACGCGGGTTTGACCAGCTCTCTGGGCAGTCTTGGACCCTGGTCTGAGGAGCCCTGGGTTTGACCAGCCATCCCGGCAGAATCGGTCGAGGGTCCGAGGGGCCACGGGGTCAAACAGCTGTCCCTCCTGACTCGGTCCTGGGTCTGAGCTGATGCGGCTTCGACCACCTATCCCGACCGACTCGGTCCCGGGTCCAAAATAGTCTGGGGTACACCAGCTCTCCCAGCTAACACGGTCCTGGTTCTGAGCTGATGAGGTGTCGACCAGCAACCGGAGGATGCCGTCCCGGGTCTGAGCTGCCGGAGTTTTGAGCAGCTGTACCGGGTGACTCGGACCCGGGTCTGAGTTGCCGCAGGGTTGACCAGCTCTCGGAGCCGACTCAGACACCCGGTCCAAGGTGCTGAGCTTTCGACAAGCTGTCCCGACCGACTCATGCCCCACCGAGGGTCTGGATGGTCGACCAGCTATCCTGTCAGACTCATTCCCGGGTGCAAGCGGCTGTGCAGTTGACCAGCTTTCCTGGGCGACTCGTTCCCATGACCAACCAGCCAAGGGGTCGACGTGCTCCCGGCTGTTACCGTCCCAGTCCGAGTGTCCAAGCGGTCGACCAGCTATCCCGGCCGAACTCGGTCCCGGGAACGATGTACCGTGGGCTCAAGCAATTGTGACGGGCGACATGGTCCTGATTCTGAGGGGCTGCGGGGGTCAATCAGCTCTCCCGGCCGACTCGGACCTCGGCACGAAATGGTCACGTGGACGAATAGTGGTCCCGGCTGACTCGACCCTGGTTCCAAGGGTCTGAGGGGCCGCTGGGTCAACCAGCTCTCCCGGCGGAAACGTTCTTGGCTTCGATCTTATCGAGGTCAACCAGAACTCCTGACCAATTCGGACCCGGGTCCTAGGAGCTGTGGGGTCAACCAGCTGTCCCGGCTGACTCGGACCCTTTTCCGAAGGGATATGGGGTAGACCAGCTCTGCCGGCCGAATCGGTCACAGGTCCGAGGATCCTTGTGGTCGACCAACTGTCCCAGCCGACTCGGACCCGTGTCCGAGGAGCCGTGGCATCGACCAGTTATACCGGACTACTCGGTCGTGGGTCTGAGCTATTGTGGTTTCATCCAGTTGTTCCAGGTGACACGGACCCAGGTGCGAGGAGCTGTTTGGTGGACCAGATCTACCGTCCGACTCGGTCCAGGTTCTGAGGTGACACGGGGTCGACCAGCTGCCCCGGCCGCCACGTACTCCCGGTCCCAGGGGCCGCGGGGTCAACCAGCTCTCCCGATAGACTCAGACCCGGGTCCGAGTAGCTGTGGCATCGACCAGATATACCGACCAACTCTGTCCCAGGTCCGAGTCCGGCGGTGTGGTCCAGCAATCCCGGCCAACACGGTTTAGGTTGGAGCTGACGCGGGTTTGACCAGCTGTCAAGTCAGTCTTGGACCCAGGTCTGAGGAGCTGTGGGGTTGCCCAGCTATCCCGGCAGACTCAGTTACGGGTCCAAAAAACTGTGGGCTCGATCAGCTGTCCCAGCTGACTCGGACCCTGGTCCGAAGTGATATAGGGTCGACCAGTCATCCCAGCCGACTAGGTCCCATGTCCGAGGGTCCTCGGGGTCGAACACTTCTCCCGGCCGACTCATACCCGGGTACGATGAGCCGTGGCATCAACCAGTTATACCGGCCCTCTCGGTCCCGGGCCTGAGCCACCTCGTTGTCATCCAGTTGTCCCAGGTGACATGGACCCGGGTACGAGGAGCTGTGGGGAGGACCAGATCTTACCGTGTGAATCGGTCGCTGTTCCGAGCTGACACGGTGTCAACCAGCTGTCCCGACAGACTCAGACACGGGTCCGTGTAGCTGTGGGGTCGACCAGATATACCAGCCAACTCTGAGCCCGGCGGTGTGGTCCAGCAATCCCGACCAACACGGTCCGGGTTTGGAGCTGATGCTGGTTTGACCAGCTGTCCGGGCAGTCTTGGACCCAGGTCTGAGGAGCTGTGGGGTTGATAGCTATCCCAGCAGACTCGGTCCCGGGTCCGAGGGCCCACCGGGTCCAAGAGCTGTCCCGGCTGACTCGGTCCTGGGTCTGAGCTGCTGTGGGTTCGACCACCTATCCCGACCAACTCGGTCCCGGGTCCAAAAAATTATGGGGTCGACCAGCTCTCCCGGCTGACACGGTCCCTGGTTCCGAGCTGACCTGGTGTCGACCAGGTCTACCGGCCCACTTGGTCCCGGGTCCGAGCTGCCGTGGGGTTGACCAGCTGTACCGGGTGACTCGGACCCGGGTCTGAGGAGGTGTGGGGTCGACCTGCTATCCCGGCCGACTCCGTCCCGGGTCCGAGCTGATGCGGCGTCAACCAGCTGTCCCGGCCGACCTGAACCCTGGGTCCGAGGGGCAGGGTGTCGAACAGCTCACCAGGCTGACTAGGTTGCTGGGCCATAGAGACCGAGGTACTGAGGGTCCAAGGGGCCTGGCCGTAGACCAGCGTTCACGGTCGACTCGCTGCTGGGGGTTGAGGTGCCACGAGGTTGACCAGCTGACCCGGCCGACAAGGTCCCGGGTCCGCAGAGCCGTGGGGTCGACCAGCATTCCGAGTGGATTCTGTCCCGGGTCCGAGGATTCAATGAGATGTGCCGGCCAACTCGGTCCCATGTCCGAGGGGCCACAGGGTCGACCAACTATCCTGGCCGACTCAGGCCAGTGTCTGAGCAGCCACGTGGTTGACCAGCTGTTCCGGTCGCAAATTTCCCGTGTCCGAGCTGCCGCACAGTCTACCTTTTGTCCCGGCAGTCTCAGGCCCCAGGAACGAGGGTCCGAGAGGTCGACCAGCTGTCCAGGTGGAAACGATCCCATGTCTGAGGGGTTGTGGTGTCGACCACCTGTCCCAGCCGACTCTGTCCTGGGTCCAGGGACCATGGTGTCAACCAGCTGTCCTGGCCAACTTAGACCCAGATCCGAGGAGCCGTGGGTGTCGACCAGATATCCCGGCCACCCGGTCCTGGTTCCAAGGGGCCGCAGGGTTTACCAGCTGTCCCGGCCGACTCGGTCCCATGTCCGAGCTGCCGCGGTATCAACCAGATCTCCCGGCCGAATCTGATCCCGGGCACCAGTGGTTGCATGGTCGACCTTCTGCCTCGGCTGACTCGATCCCTTGTCCGAGTGTCCGGGGGTGGCGGGGTTGACGAGATCTCAAGCAGAATAGGATCACAAACCCGAAGGGCCTCTGGGTCGACAAGTTCTCCCGGCCGTGTCCCTTGTCCAAGCTCCCGCGTGGTCAAACAGCTGTCCCGGGCCACTCGGTCCCTGGTCCGAGGTTCCGAGGCGGGGTGGAGTCAACCAGCTGTCCCAGCTGATTCGGACCCCGGATCCAAGGATCCTTGTGGTCGACCGACTATCCCGGGTGACTCGGTTCCGTGTCCGAGGAGCCGAGGTGTCAACCAGATGTCATGGCCGCCTCGGTCCTGTGTCACAAGGGCAACGGGGACGACAGGCTGTCCCAGCCGACTCAGTCTTGTTTCCAAGCTGCCGCGTGTTTGACAATGTGACCCAGCCGACCTGGTCCCTTGTCCGTGCTGGTGCGGGGTCCACCATCAATCCTGGCCGACTCGGTCCTGGGTTCGAGCTGATGTGGTGTCAACCCGCTGTCCCGGCAGACCCAGACCCGTGTCCGTGCAGATGTTGTGTCAACCAGCTGTCCCGGCTGACTCGGTCCCGGGCCCGGGGTTCCGCTAGGTCAAGCAGTTCACCCGGCCGACGTGGTCCTGCGTCCCAGGGCCCGCGGGTTCTACCAGCTTTCCCGGCCGACTCGGTCCCGAGTTCCAGCTGCCTCATGGTTGACCAGCTCTCCCGGCCAACAAGGTCCCTGGGACCGAGGGTCCGAGACATCGACCAGCTCTCCCAACGCACTCAGTCACCTGTCTGAGGTCCACCACCTGGGGTCCACCACTTGTCCTGACCGACTCAGACCCCGGGTCCGAGGGGCAGTGGGGTCGACCAACTATCCCGGTCGACTCTTTCCCTGGTCCGAGCTGCCGTGGGTCGACCAGCAGTCCCGGGCGACTCGGCCCCAGGTCCGAGGGTCCCAGGGTGGGCGGGGTACACCAGCTGTCCCGGCTGACTCTCACTCTGGTCCACGGGGCCACAATGTCATCCAGCTGTCCCGGGCACCTAGGACCCCAGGTCAAAGGGGCTTTACTCTCGGCCGGGAGCCCATCACACTCGGACCACGGGTGCATGTTGCAGAGCGTCAAACAGCTGTCCAGGCTGATTATATTCCTGGGCCAGAGAGACCGAGGGACAGAAAGTCCGCAGGGCCTGGCGGTTAAGCAGCTATCACCGCCGACTCGGTCCTGCGTCAGAGCTGAAACGGGGTTGACCAGCTGTCCAAACCGACTCGGACACCGGGTCCAAGGTGCCGAGCTTTCGACAAGCTGTCCCAACCGACTTATGCCCCGCCAAGGGTCTGAGGGTTCGACCAGCTGTCCTGTCCGACTCATTCCCAGGTGCCAGCGGCTGCGCTGTTGACCAGCTTTCCCGGGCGACTCGTTCCCATGTCCAAGCAGCCATGGGTCAACGTGCTGTCCCGGTTGATTCCGTCCTGAGTCCGAGTGTCCAGGGTGTCGACCAGCTATCCCGGCCGACTCGGTCCCGGGAACGATGTATCATGGGCTCAAGCAATTGTCACGGGCGACATGGTCTTGTTCTGAGGGGCCGATGGGTCAACCAGCTCTCACGGCGGAAACGTTCCTGGGTTCGATCTTATCAAGGTCAACCAGATCTCCTGACCAATTCGGACCCGGGTATGAAGAGCTGTGGGGTCAACCAGCTGTCCCAGCTGACTCAGACACTTGTCCGAAGTGATATGCGGTCAACCAGCTATCCAGGCTGACTCGGTCCCAGGTCCGAGAGGCCTCGGTGTCGACCAGTTCTCCCGTCGACTCTGACCCGGGTCCGAGGAAGCATGGAATTGACCAGTTATACCGGCCCACTCGGTCCCGGGTCCGAGCTACCGTGGTGTCATCCAGATGTCCCAGGTGACACGGACCCAGGTGCGAGGAGCTGTGGGTGGACCAGATCTACCGTCCAACTCGGTCCTGGTTCCGTGCTGACATGGGGTCGACCAGCTGCACCGGCAACCACGTACTCCCGGTCCCAGGGGCCGTGGGGTAGACCAGCTTTCCCAACAGACTCAGACACTGGGCCGAGTAGCAGTGGGGTCGACCAGATATACCAGCCAACTCGGTCCCGGGTGCGAGCCTGGCGGTGTGGTCCAGCAATCCTGGCCAACACGTTCCTGGTTTGGAGCTGACGCTGGTTTGAACAGCTGTCCCGGCAGTCTTGGACCCAGGTCTGAGGAGCTGTGGGGTTGACCAGCTATCCCGGCAGACTCGGTCCTGGGTCCGAGGGCCCACCGTGTCCAACAACTGTCCCGGCTGATTCGTTCCTGGTCCTGAGCTCATGTGGGTTCCACCACCTATCCCGACAGAATCGGTCCCGGGTCCAAAAAACTGTTGGGTCTACCAGCTCTCCCGGCTGACACGGTCCTGGTTCCGAGCTCACGATGGTGTCGACCAGCTCTACCAGCCCACTCGGTCCCGGGTCCGAGCTGCCGTGGGGTCGACCAGCTGTACCGGGTGACTCGGACGCAGGTCTGAGGAGGTGTGGGGTCGACCTGCTATCCCGGCCTAGTCCGTCCCGGGTCCGAGCTGATGCGGTGTCAACCAGCTGTCCCGGCCGACCTGAACCCCGCGTCCGAGGGGCAGGGTGTCGAACAACTCTCCAGGCTGACTAGGTTCCTGGGCCATAGAGACCGAGGTACCCGAGGGTCCAAGGGGCCTGGCCGTAGACCAGCGTTCATGGTCGACTCGCTGCTGGGGGTTGAGGTGCCACGAGGTTGACCAGCTGACCCGGCCGACAAGGTCCTGGGTCCGCAGTGCCATGTGGTCGACCAACATTCTGGGCGGATTTTGTCCTTGGTCCAAGGGTTCAATGAGATGTGCCGGCCAACTCGGTCCCGTATCCGAGGGGCCACAGGGTCGACCAACAATCCTGGCCGACTCGGTCGAGTTTCTGAGCAGAAACGTGCTCGACCTGCTGTCCTGGCCGAAACTTTCCCGTGTCCGAGCTGCCACATGTTCTACCTTCTGTCCCGGCAGACTCGGGCCTCAGGAACGAAGTTGCAAGAGGTTGACCAGCTGTCCAAGTGGAAACGATCCCATGTCTGAGGGGGTGTGCTGTAGACCAGCTGTCCCAGCCGACCCTGTCCTGGTTCCAAGGGGACAAGGGGTCGACCAGCTGTCATGGCCGACTTGGACCCAGATCCGAGGAGCCATGGTGTTGACCAGCTATCCCGTCCACTCGGTCCTGGGTCCGAGGGGGCCGTATGATAGACCAGCTGTCCTGGCCGATTCGATCCTGTGTCCGAGCTGCCGCGGAATGGACCAGCTGTCCCTGCCGAATCTGACCCCGGGTTCGAGGATCCATGGGGTCGACCAGCTGTCCCGGCCGCCTCGGTCCTGTGTCACAAGGGCCACGGGGTCGACAGGCTGTCCCAGCCGACTCAGTCCTGTGTCCAAGCTGCCGCGTGGTTGACCAGCTGACCCAGCCGACATGGTCCCTGGTCCGAGCTGGTGCGTGGTCGACCAGCTGTCCCGGCCGACTCGTTCCCGGGCCGGGGTTCCGCGAGGTCCACCAGTTCTCCCGGCCGATGTGGTCCTGCGACCCAGGAGCCGCGGGTTCCACCAGCTTTCCCGGCAGAGTCGGTCCCGGGTCCGACCTGCCTCGGGGTTGACCAGCTCTCCCGGCCAACAAGGTCCCTGGGACTGAGGGTCCGAGACATCGACCAGCTCTCCCAACACACACAGTCCCCTGTCTGATCTGACATGGTGTTGACCAGCTGCACAGGCCGACTCGTTCCCGAGGCCGAGGGGCCGCGTGGTCAACGTGCTATCCCGGATAATTCGGACCCCGGGTCTGAGGGGCTGCAGGGTCAACCAGCTCTCCCGGCCAACTTGCTCTTGAGGGGCGAGGTGCCGCGAGGATGACCAGCTGTCCTGGCAACACAGTCCAGCTTCTGATGTGCCGCGGGGCCGACCAGCTCTCCCGGCCGACTCGGACCCCGGGTCCGAAAGGTCACGTGGTCGAATACTGCTCCCGGCTGACTCGACCCTGGGTCCAAGGGTCTGAGGGGCCGCTGGGTCAACCAGCTCTCCCGGGGGAAACGTTCTTGGCTTCGATCTTATCGAGGTCAACCAGATCTCCTGACCAATTCGGACCCGGGTCCGAGGAGCTGTGGGGTCAAGCCACTCTCCCGGCTGACTCGGACCCTGGTCCCAAGTGATATGGGGTCAACCAGCTCTCCCGTCTGACTCAGTCCCAGGTCCGAGGGGCCTCGGGGTGGACCAGCTCTCCTGGCCGACTTGGACCCGGGTCCGAGGAGCCGTGGCATAGACCAGTTATACCGGTCCATTCGGTCCCGGGTCCGAGCTACCGTGGTGTCATCCAGATATCCCAGGTGACAAGACCCGGGTGCGAGTAGCTGTGGGTTCGAGCAGATATACCGGCCCACTCTGTCCCGTGTCCGAGCCCGGAGGTGTGGTCCAGCAATCCCGGCCAACACGCTCCCGTTTTTGGAGCTGACGCGGGTTTGACCAGCTGTCCGGGCAGTCTTGGACCCAGGTCTGAGGAATGTGGGGTTCACAAGCTATCCCAGCAGACTCGGTCCCGGGTCCGAGGGGACACGGGGACGAACAGCTGTCCCACCTGACTCGGTCCTGGGTCTGAGCTGATGCGGCTTCGACCACCTATCGTGACCGACTCGGTCCCGTGTCTAAAAAACTGTGGCGTAGACCAGTCTCCCGGCTGACACGGTCCTGGTTCCGAGCTGATGAGGTGTCGACCAGCTGTACCGGACGACTCTGTCCCGGCTCCGGGCTGCCGTATGTTCGAGCAGCTGTACCGGGTGACTTGGACCCGGGTCTGAGGAGGTGTGTGGTCGACCTGCTATCCCAGCCGACTCTGTCACGGGTCCGAGCTGATGCGGCGTCAACCAGCTGTCCCAGCCGACTCTTTCCCTGGTCTTGGCTGCCGCGGGGGCCGACCAGCAGTCCCAGGCAACTCGGTTGCAGGTCTGAGGGTCCCAGGGTGGGCGGAGTCCACCAGCTGTCCCGGCTGACTCTCGCCCGGGTCCAAGGGACCAGGATGTAACCCAGCTGTCCCGGGCACCTAGGACCCCCTGGTCCAAGGGTCGGAACGGTGGGCCGGGAGTCCCGTCCCACTCAGAACACGGGTCCGTGGGGCAGAGGCTGGAACAGCTGTCCAGGGCGATTATATTCCTGGGCTGGAGAGACCGAGGAACAGAGGGTCCGCAGGGCCTGGCGGTTCACCAGCTATCACAGCCGACTCGGTCCTGCGTCAGAGCTGAAACAGGGAGACCAGCTGTCCCCGCCGACTCGGACACCGGATCAGAGTTGCCGCAGGGTTGACCAACTCTCCGAGCTGACTCGGACACCCGGTCCAAGGTGCCGAGCTTTCGACAAGCTTTCCCACCGACTCATGCCCCACCGAGGGTCTGAGGGGTCGACCAGCTGTCCTGTCCGACTCATTCCCGGCTGCAAGTGGCTGCGCTGTTGACCAGCTTTCCCGGGCGACACGTTCCCATGTCCAAGCAGCCAAGGGGTTGACGTGCTGTCCCAGCTGATTCCTTCCCGGGTCCGAGTGTCCAAGGTGTCGACCAGCTATCCCGGCCGAAACGGTCCCAATTTTAAGCTGATGTGGGGTCAACCCGCTGTCCCGGCAGATCCAGACCCGTTTCCGTGTAGCTTTTGGGCCGACCAGCTTTCCCGGCTGACTCAGTCCCGGGTACGAAGTACCATGGGGTCAACCAATTGTTCCTGGCGACATGGTCCAGGTTCTGAGGGGCCGCGGGGTCGACCAGCTCTCCCGGCCGACTCAGACCCCTGGTCCGAATGGTCACGTGGTCAAATACTGGTCCCAGCTGACTCGACCCTGGCTCCAAGGGTCTGAGGGGACGCTGGGTCGACCAGTTCTCCCGGCGGAAATGTTGCTGGGTTCGATCTTATCGAGGTCAACCAGATCAGACCAATTCGGACCCGGGTCTGAGGAGCTGTGGGGTCAAGCCGCTGTCCCGGGTGAATCGAACCCTGGTCCCAAGTGATATGGGGTCGACCACCTCTCCTGGCCTACTCGGTCCCAGATCCGAGGGGCCTCGGTGTCGACCAGCTTTCCCGGCCGACACGGACCCAGGTGACATGGACCCGGGTCCGAGTAGCTGTGGGGTCGACCAGATATACCGGCCCACTCTGTCCCGGGTCTGAGCCCATCGGTGTGGTCCAGCAATTCCAGCCAACACGGTCCCGGGTTGGAGCTGACGCGGGTTTGACCAGCTCTCTGGGCAGTCTTGGACCCTGGTCTGAGGAGCCCTGGGTTTGACCAGCCATCCCGGCAGAATCGGTCGAGGGTCCGAGGGGCCACGGGGTCAAACAGCTGTCCCTCCTGACTCGGTCCTGGGTCTGAGCTGATGCGGCTTCGACCACCTATCCCGACCGACTCGGTCCCGGGTCCAAAATAGTCTGGGGTACACCAGCTCTCCCAGCTAACACGGTCCTGGTTCTGAGCTGATGAGGTGTCGACCAGCAACCGGAGGATGCCGTCCCGGGTCTGAGCTGCCGGAGTTTTGAGCAGCTGTACCGGGTGACTCGGACCCGGGTCTGAGTTGCCGCAGGGTTGACCAGCTCTCGGAGCCGACTCAGACACCCGGTCCAAGGTGCTGAGCTTTCGACAAGCTGTCCCGACCGACTCATGCCCCACCGAGGGTCTGGATGGTCGACCAGCTATCCTGTCAGACTCATTCCCGGGTGCAAGCGGCTGTGCAGTTGACCAGCTTTCCTGGGCGACTCGTTCCCATGACCAACCAGCCAAGGGGTCGACGTGCTCCCGGCTGTTACCGTCCCAGTCCGAGTGTCCAAGCGGTCGACCAGCTATCCCGGCCAACTCGGTCCCGGGAACGATGTACCGTGGGCTCAAGCAATTGTGACGGGCGACATGGTCCTGATTCTGAGGGGCTGCGGGGTCAATCAGCTCTCCCGGCCGACTCGGACCTCGGCACGAAATGGTCACGTGGACGAATAGTGGTCCCGGCTGACTCGACCCTGGTTCCAAGGGTCTGAGGGGCCGCTGGGTCAACCAGCTCTCCCGGCGGAAACGTTCTTGGCTTCGATCTTATCGAGGTCAACCAGAACTCCTGACCAATTCGGACCCGGGTCCTAGGAGCTGTGGGGTCAACCAGCTGTCCCGGCTGACTCGGACCCTTTTCCGAAGGGATATGGGGTAGACCAGCTCTGCCGGCCGAATCGGTCACAGGTCCGAGGATCCTTGTGGTCGACCAACTGTCCCAGCCGACTCGGACCCGTGTCCGAGGAGCCGTGGCATCGACCAGTTATACCGGACTACTCGGTCGTGGGTCTGAGCTATTGTGGTTTCATCCAGTTGTTCCAGGTGACACGGACCCAGGTGCGAGGAGCTGTTTGGTGGACCAGATCTACCGTCCGACTCGGTCCAGGTTCTGAGGTGACACGGGGTCGACCAGCTGCCCCGGCCGCCACGTACTCCCGGTCCCAGGGGCCGCGGGGTCAACCAGCTCTCCCGATAGACTCAGACCCGGGTCCGAGTAGCTGTGGCATCGACCAGATATACCGACCAACTCTGTCCCAGGTCCGAGTCCGGCGGTGTGGTCCAGCAATCCCGGCCAACACGGTTTAGGTTGGAGCTGACGCGGGTTTGACCAGCTGTCAAGTCAGTCTTGGACCCAGGTCTGAGGAGCTGTGGGGTTGCCCAGCTATCCCGGCAGACTCAGTTACGGGTCCAAAAAACTGTGGGCTCGATCAGCTGTCCCAGCTGACTCGGACCCTGGTCCGAAGTGATATAGGGTCGACCAGTCATCCCAGCCGACTAGGTCCCATGTCCGAGGGTCCTCGGGGTCGAACACTTCTCCCGGCCGACTCAGACCCGGGTACGATGAGCCGTGGCATCAACCAGTTATACCGGCCCTCTCGGTCCCGGGCCTGAGCCACCTCGTTGTCATCCAGTTGTCCCAGGTGACATGGACCCGGGTACGAGGAGCTGTGGGGAGGACCAGATCTACCGTGTGAATCGGTCGCTGTTCCGAGCTGACACGGTGTCAACCAGCTGTCCCGACAGACTCAGACACGGGTCCGTGTAGCTGTGGGGTCGACCAGATATACCAGCCAACTCTGAGCCCGGCGGTTGTGGTCCAGCAATCCCGACCAACACGGTCCGGGTTTGGAGCTGATGCTGGTTTGACCAGCTGTCCGGGCAGTCTTGGACCCAGGTCTGAGGAGCTGTGGGGTTGATAGCTATCCCAGCAGACTCGGTCCCGGGTCCGAGGGCCCACCGGGTCCAAGAGCTGTCCCGGCTGACTCGGTCCTGGGTCTGAGCTGCTGTGGGTTCGACCACCTATCCCGACCAACTCGGTCCCGGGTCCAAAAAATTATGGGGTCGACCAGCTCTCCCGGCTGACACGGTCCCTGGTTCCGAGCTGACCTGGTGTCGACCAGGTCTACCGGCCCACTTGGTCCCGGGTCCGAGCTGCCGTGGGGTTGACCAGCTGTACCGGGTGACTCGGACCCGGGTCTGAGGAGGTGTGGGGTCGACCTGCTATCCCGGCCGACTCCGTCCCGGGTCCGAGCTGATGCGGCTGTCAACCAGCTGTCCCGGCCGACCTGAACCCTGGGTCCGAGGGGCAGGGTGTCGAACAGCTCACCAGGCTGACTAGGTTGCTGGGCCATAGAGACCGAGGTACTGAGGGTCCAAGGGGCCTGGCCGTAGACCAGCGTTCACGGTCGACTCGCTGCTGGGGGTTGAGGTGCCACGAGGTTGACCAGCTGACCCGGCCGACAAGGTCCCGGGTCCGCAGAGCCGTGGGGTCGACCAGCATTCCGAGTGGATTCTGTCCCGGGTCCGAGGATTCAATGAGATGTGCCGGCCAACTCGGTCCCATGTCCGAGGGGCCACAGGGTCGACCAACTATCCTGGCCGACTCAGGCCAGTGTCTGAGCAGCCACGTGGTTGACCAGCTGTTCCGGTCGCAAATTTCCCGTGTCCGAGCTGCCGCACAGTCTACCTTTTGTCCCGGCAGTCTCAGGCCCCAGGAACGAGGGTCCGAGAGGTCGACCAGCTGTCCAGGTGGAAACGATCCCATGTCTGAGGGGTTGTGGTGTCGACCACCTGTCCCAGCCGACTCTGTCCTGGGTCCAGGGACCATGGTGTCAACCAGCTGTCCTGGCCAACTTAGACCCAGATCCGAGGAGCCGTGGTGTCGACCAGATATCCCGGCCACCCGGTCCTGGTTCCAAGGGGCCGCAGGGTTTACCAGCTGTCCCGGCCGACTCGGTCCCATGTCCGAGCTGCCGCGGTATCAACCAGATCTCCCGGCCGAATCTGATCCCGGGCACCAGTGGTTGCATGGTCGACCTTCTGCCTCGGCTGACTCGATCCCTTGTCCGAGTGTCCGGGGGTGGCGGGGTTGACGAGATCTCAAGCAGAATAGGATCACAAACCCGAAGGGCCTCTGGGTCGACAAGTTCTCCCGGCCGTGTCCCTTGTCCAAGCTCCCGCGTGGTCAAACAGCTGTCCCGGGCCACTCGGTCCCTGGTCCGAGGTTCCGAGGCGGGGTGGAGTCAACCAGCTGTCCCAGCTGATTCGGACCCCGGATCCAAGGATCCTTGTGGTCGACCGACTATCCCGGGTGACTCGGTTCCGTGTCCGAGGAGCCGAGGTGTCAACCAGATGTCATGGCCGCCTCGGTCCTGTGTCACAAGGGCAACGGGGACGACAGGCTGTCCCAGCCGACTCAGTCTTGTTTCCAAGCTGCCGCGTGTTTGACAATGTGACCCAGCCGACCTGGTCCCTTGTCCGTGCTGGTGCGGGGTCCACCATCAATCCTGGCCGACTCGGTCCTGGGTTCGAGCTGATGTGGTGTCAACCCGCTGTCCCGGCAGACCCAGACCCGTGTCCGTGCAGATGTTGTGTCAACCAGCTGTCCCGGCTGACTCGGTCCCGGGCCCGGGGTTCCGCTAGGTCAAGCAGTTCACCCGGCCGACGTGGTCCTGCGTCCCAGGGCCCGCGGGTTCTACCAGCTTTCCCGGCCGACTCGGTCCCGAGTTCCAGCTGCCTCATGGTTGACCAGCTCTCCCGGCCAACAAGGTCCCTGGGACCGAGGGTCCGAGACATCGACCAGCTCTCCCAACGCACTCAGTCACCTGTCTGAGGTCCACCACCTGGGGTCCACCACTTGTCCTGACCGACTCAGACCCCGGGTCCGAGGGGCAGTGGGGTCGACCAACTATCCCGGTCGACTCTTTCCCTGGTCCGAGCTGCCGTGGGTCGACCAGCAGTCCCGGGCGACTCGGCCCCAGGTCCGAGGGTCCCAGGGTGGGCGGGGTACACCAGCTGTCCCGGCTGACTCTCACTCTGGTCCACGGGGCCACAATGTCATCCAGCTGTCCCGGGCACCTAGGACCCCCAGGTCAAAGGGGCTTTACTCTCGGCCGGGAGCCCATCACACTCGGACCACGGGTGCATGTTGCAGAGCGTCAAACAGCTGTCCAGGCTGATTATATTCCTGGGCCAGAGAGACCGAGGGACAGAAAGTCCGCAGGGCCTGGCGGTTAAGCAGCTATCACCGCCGACTCGGTCCTGCGTCAGAGCTGAAACGGGGTTGACCAGCTGTCCAAACCGACTCGGACACCGGGTCCAAGGTGCCGAGCTTTCGACAAGCTGTCCCAACCGACTTATGCCCCGCCAAGGGTCTGAGGGTTCGACCAGCTGTCCTGTCCGACTCATTCCCAGGTGCCAGCGGCTGCGCTGTTGACCAGCTTTCCCGGGCGACTCGTTCCCATGTCCAAGCAGCCATGGGTCAACGTGCTGTCCCGGTTGATTCCGTCCTGAGTCCGAGTGTCCAGGGTGTCGACCAGCTATCCCGGCCGACTCGGTCCCGGGAACGATGTATCATGGGCTCAAGCAATTGTCACGGGCGACATGGTCTTGTTCTGAGGGGCCGATGGGTCAACCAGCTCTCACGGCGGAAACGTTCCTGGGTTCGATCTTATCAAGGTCAACCAGATCTCCTGACCAATTCGGACCCGGGTATGAAGAGCTGTGGGGTCAACCAGCTGTCCCAGCTGACTCAGACACTTGTCCGAAGTGATATGCGGTCAACCAGCTATCCAGGCTGACTCGGTCCCAGGTCCGAGAGGCCTCGGTGTCGACCAGTTCTCCCGTCGACTCTGACCCGGGTCCGAGGAAGCATGGAATTGACCAGTTATACCGGCCCACTCGGTCCCGGGTCCGAGCTACCGTGGTGTCATCCAGATGTCCCAGGTGACACGGACCCAGGTGCGAGGAGCTGTGGGTGGACCAGATCTACCGTCCAACTCGGTCCTGGTTCCGTGCTGACATGGGGTCGACCAGCTGCACCGGCAACCACGTACTCCCGGTCCCAGGGGCCGTGGGGTAGACCAGCTTTCCCAACAGACTCAGACACTGGGCCGAGTAGCAGTGGGGTCGACCAGATATACCAGCCAACTCGGTCCCGGGTGCGAGCCTGGCGGTGTGGTCCAGCAATCCTGGCCAACACGTTCCTGGTTTGGAGCTGACGCTGGTTTGAACAGCTGTCCCGGCAGTCTTGGACCCAGGTCTGAGGAGCTGTGGGGTTGACCAGCTATCCCGGCAGACTCGGTCCTGGGTCCGAGGGCCCACCGTGTCCAACAACTGTCCCGGCTGATTCGTTCCTGGTCCTGAGCTCATGTGGGTTCCACCACCTATCCCGACAGAATCGGTCCCGGGTCCAAAAAACTGTTGGGTCTACCAGCTCTCCCGGCTGACACGGTCCTGGTTCCGAGCTCACGAGGTGTCGACCAGCTCTACCAGCCCACTCGGTCCCGGGTCCGAGCTGCCGTGGGGTCGACCAGCTGTACCGGGTGACTCGGACGCAGGTCTGAGGAGGTGTGGGGTCGACCTGCTATCCCGGCCTAGTCCGTCCCGGGTCCGAGCTGATGCGGTGTCAACCAGCTGTCCCGGCCGACCTGAACCCCGCGTCCGAGGGGCAGGGTGTCGAACAACTCTCCAGGCTGACTAGGTTCCTGGGCCATAGAGACCGAGGTACCGAGGGTCCAAGGGGCCTGGCCGTAGACCAGCGTTCATGGTCGACTCGCTGCTGGGGGTTGAGGTGCCACGAGGTTGACCAGCTGACCCGGCCGACAAGGTCCTGGGTCCGCAGTGCCATGTGGTCGACCAACATTCTGGGCGGATTTTGTCCTTGGTCCAAGGGTTCAATGAGATGTGCCGGCCAACTCGGTCCCGTATCCGAGGGGCCACAGGGTCGACCAACAATCCTGGCCGACTCGGTCGAGTTTCTGAGCAGAAACGTGCTCGACCTGCTGTCCTGGCCGAAACTTTCCCGTGTCCGAGCTGCCACATGTTCTACCTTCTGTCCCGGCAGACTCGGGCCTCAGGAACGAAGTTGCAAGAGGTTGACCAGCTGTCCAAGTGGAAACGATCCCATGTCTGAGGGGGTGTGCTGTAGACCAGCTGTCCCAGCCGACCCTGTCCTGGTTCCAAGGGGACAAGGGGTCGACCAGCTGTCATGGCCGACTTGGACCCAGATCCGAGGAGCCATGGTGTTGACCAGCTATCCCGTCCACTCGGTCCTGGGTCCGAGGGGCCGTATGATAGACCAGCTGTCCTGGCCGATTCGATCCTGTGTCCGAGCTGCCGCGGAATGGACCAGCTGTCCCTGCCGAATCTGACCCCGGGTTCGAGGATCCATGGGGTCGACCAGCTGTCCCGGCCGCCTCGGTCCTGTGTCACAAGGGCCACGGGGTCGACAGGCTGTCCCAGCCGACTCAGTCCTGTGTCCAAGCTGCCGCGTGGTTGACCAGCTGACCCAGCCGACATGGTCCCTGGTCCGAGCTGGTGCGTGGTCGACCAGCTGTCCCGGCCGACTCGTTCCCGGGCCCGGGGTTCCGCGAGGTCCACCAGTTCTCCCGGCCGATGTGGTCCTGCGACCCAGGAGCCGCGGGTTCCACCAGCTTTCCCGGCAGAGTCGGTCCCGGGTCCGACCTGCCTCGGGGTTGACCAGCTCTCCCGGCCAACAAGGTCCCTGGGACTGAGGGTCCGAGACATCGACCAGCTCTCCCAACACACACAGTCCCCTGTCTGATCTGACATGGTGTTGACCAGCTGCACAGGCCGACTCGTTCCCGAGGCCGAGGGGCCGCGTGGTCAACGTGCTATCCCGGATAATTCGGACCCCGGGTCTGAGGGGCTGCAGGGTCAACCAGCTCTCCCGGCCAACTTGCTCTTGAGGGGCGAGGTGCCGCGAGGATGACCAGCTGTCCTGGCAACACAGTCCAGCTTCTGATGTGCCGCGGGGCCGACCAGCTCTCCCGGCCGACTCGGACCCCGGGTCCGAAAGGTCACGTGGTCGAATACTGCTCCCGGCTGACTCGACCCTGGGTCCAAGGGTCTGAGGGGCCGCTGGGTCAACCAGCTCTCCCGGGGGAAACGTTCTTGGCTTCGATCTTATCGAGGTCAACCAGATCTCCTGACCAATTCGGACCCGGGTCCGAGGAGCTGTGGGGTCAAGCCACTCTCCCGGCTGACTCGGACCCTGGTCCCAAGTGATATGGGGTCAACCAGCTCTCCCGTCTGACTCAGTCCCAGGTCCGAGGGGCCTCGGGGTGGACCAGCTCTCCTGGCCGACTTGGACCCGGGTCCGAGGAGCCGTGGCATAGACCAGTTATACCGGTCCATTCGGTCCCGGGTCCGAGCTACCGTGGTGTCATCCAGATATCCCAGGTGACAAGACCCGGGTGCGAGTAGCTGTGGGTTCGAGCAGATATACCGGCCCACTCTGTCCCGTGTCCGAGCCCGGAGGTGTGGTCCAGCAATCCCGGCCAACACGCTCCCGTTTTGGAGCTGACGCGGGTTTGACCAGCTGTCCGGGCAGTCTTGGACCCAGGTCTGAGGAATGTGGGGTTCACAAGCTATCCCAGCAGACTCGGTCCCGGGTCCGAGGGGACACGGGGACGAACAGCTGTCCCACCTGACTCGGTCCTGGGTCTGAGCTGATGCGGCTTCGACCACCTATCGTGACCGACTCGGTCCCGTGTCTAAAAAACTGTGGCGTAGACCAGTCTCCCGGCTGACACGGTCCTGGTTCCGAGCTGATGAGGTGTCGACCAGCTGTACCGGACGACTCTGTCCCGGCTCCGGGCTGCCGTATGTTCGAGCAGCTGTACCGGGTGACTTGGACCCGGGTCTGAGGAGGTGTGTGGTCGACCTGCTATCCCAGCCGACTCTGTCACGGGTCCGAGCTGATGCGGCGTCAACCAGCTGTCCCAGCCGACTCTTTCCCTGGTCTTGGCTGCCGCGGGGGCCGACCAGCAGTCCCAGGCAACTCGGTCGCAGGTCTGAGGGTCCCAGGGTGGGCGGAGTCCACCAGCTGTCCCGGCTGACTCTCGCCCGGGTCCAAGGGACCAGGATGTAACCCAGCTGTCCCGGGCACCTAGGACCCCCTGGTCCAAGGGTCGGAACGGTGGGCCGGGAGTCCCGTCCCACTCAGAACACGGGTCCGTGGGGCAGAGGCTGGAACAGCTGTCCAGGGCGATTATATTCCTGGGCTGGAGAGACCGAGGAACAGAGGGTCCGCAGGGCCTGGCGGTTCACCAGCTATCACAGCCGACTCGGTCCTGCGTCAGAGCTGAAACAGGGAGACCAGCTGTCCCCGCCGACTCGGACACCGGATCAGAGTTGCCGCAGGGTTGACCAACTCTCCGAGCTGACTCGGACACCCGGTCCAAGGTGCCGAGCTTTCGACAAGCTTTCCCACCGACTCATGCCCCACCGAGGGTCTGAGGGGTCGACCAGCTGTCCTGTCCGACTCATTCCCGGCTGCAAGTGGCTGCGCTGTTGACCAGCTTTCCCGGGCGACACGTTCCCATGTCCAAGCAGCCAAGGGGTTGACGTGCTGTCCCAGCTGATTCCTTCCCGGGTCCGAGTGTCCAAGGTGTCGACCAGCTATCCCGGCCGAAACGGTCCCAATTTTAAGCTGATGTGGGGTCAACCCGCTGTCCCGGCAGATCCAGACCCGTTTCCGTGTAGCTTTTGGGCCGACCAGCTTTCCTGGCTGACTCAGTCCCGGGTACGAAGTACCATGGGGTCAACCAATTGTTCCTGGCGACATGGTCCAGGTTCTGAGGGGCCGCGGGGTCGACCAGCTCTCCCGGCCGACTCAGACCCCTGGTCCGAATGGTCACGTGGTCAAATACTGGTCCCAGCTGACTCGACCCTGGCTCCAAGGGTCTGAGGGGACGCTGGGTCGACCAGTTCTCCCGGCGGAAATGTTCCTGGGTTCGATCTTATCGAGGTCAACCAGATCAGACCAATTCGGACCCGGGTCTGAGGAGCTGTGGGGTCAAGCCGCTGTCCCGGGTGAATCGAACCCTGGTCCCAAGTGATATGGGGTCGACCAGCTCTCCTGGCCTACTCGGTCCCAGATCCGAGGGGCCTCGGTGTCGACCAGCTTTCCCGGCCGACACGGCCCCAGGTGACATGGACCCGGGTCCGAGTAGCTGTGGGGTCGACCAGATATACCGGCCCACTCTGTCCCGGGTCTGAGCCCATCGGTGTGGTCCAGCAATTCCAGCCAACACGGTCCCGGGTTGGAGCTGACGCGGGTTTGACCAGCTCTCTGGGCAGTCTTGGACCCTGGTCTGAGGAGCCCTGGGTTTGACCAGCCATCCCGGCAGAATCGGTCGAGGGTCCGAGGGGCCACGGGGTCAAACAGCTGTCCCTCCTGACTCGGTCCTGGGTCTGAGCTGATGCGGCTTCGACCACCTATCCCGACCGACTCGGTCCCGGGTCCAAAATACTCTGGGGTACACCAGCTCTCCCAGCTAACACGGTCCTGGTTCTGAGCTGATGAGGTGTCGACCAGCAACCGGAGGATGCCGTCCCGGGTCTGAGCTGCCGGAGTTTTGAGCAGCTGTACCGGGTGACTCGGACCCGGGTCTGAGTTGCCGCAGGGTTGACCAGCTCTCGGAGCCGACTCGGACACCCGGTCCAAGGTGACGAGATTTCGACAAGCTGTCCCGACAGTCTCATGCCCCACCGAGGGTCTGAGGGGTCGACCAGCTGTCCTGTCCGCCTCATTCCCGGGTGCAAGCGGCTGCACTGTTGACCAGCTTTCCTGGACGACACGTTCCCATGTCCAAGCAGCCAAGGGGTCGACGTGCTGTCCCAGCTGATTCCGTCCCGGGTCCGAGTGTCCAAGGGATGGACCAGCTGTCCCAGCCGAATCGGATCCCGGGCCCTAGAGGTTGCAGGGTCGACCTTCTGCCCCGGCCGACTCGATCCCTTGTCCGAGTGTCCGGGGGTGGCGGGGTCGACCAGATCTCCCGGCCGAATCGGACCACAAGTCCGAGGGGCCTCTGGGTCGACCAGCCCTCCCGGCCAACAGTGTCCCTTGTCCGAGCTCCCGCGTGGTCAAACAGCTGTCCCGGGCCACTCGGTCTCTGGTCCGTTGTTCCGATACGGGCTGGAGTCAACCAGCTGTCCCGGCCAATTTGGACCCCGGGTCTGAAGTTCCTTTGGTTCGACCAACTGTCCCGGGCGACTCGGTCCCGTGTCCAAGGAGCCGAGGGGTCGACCAGCTGTCCCGGCTGCCTCGGTCCTGTGTCACAAGAGCCACGGGGTCGACAGGCTGTCCCAGCCGACTCAATCCTGTGTCCAAGCTGCCGCGTGTTTGAACAGCAGACCCAGCCGGCATGGTCCCTGGTCCGAGCTGGTGCGGGGTCGACCAGCTGTCCCGGCCGCCTCGTTCCCGGGTTTGAACTGACGTGGTGTCAACCCGCTGTCCCGGTAGACACAGACCCGTGTCCGTGTAGCTCTTTGGTGGACCAGCTTTCCTGGGTGACTTGGTCCCGGGAACGGAGTACCATTGTCTCAACGAATTGTCCCGGGCAACATGGTCTAGGTTCTGAGGGGCTGCGGGGTCGTCCAGCTCTCCTGGCCGACTCAGACCCCGGGTGCGAGGGACCTCGGGGTTGTCCAGCTCTCCCCGCAGACTCGGATCCACGTGCCAGGAGCCGTGGCATCAACCAGTTATACCGGCCCACTCGGTCACGTGTCCGAGCTACCGTGGTGTCATCCAGATGTCCCAGGTGACACGGACCCGGGAGTGAGGAGCTGTGTGTTGGACCAGATCTACCGGCCGACTCGGTCCCAGTGCCGAGCTGACACGTGTTCGACCAGGTGTCCCGTCCGCCATGTACTCCCTGTCCCAGGGGCCGCGTGGTCGACCAGCTGTCCCGACAGTCTCAGACCCGTGTCCGGGTAGCTGTGTGTTCGACTAGATATAACGGCCCACTCTGTCCCGGGTCCGAGCCCGGCGGTGTTTTCCAGCAATCCTGGCCAACAGGGTCCCAGGTTGGAGCTGACGCAGGTTTGACCAGCTGTCCTGGCAGTCTTGGACCCAGGTCTGAGGAGCTGTGGGGTTGACCAGCTATCCCAGCAGACTTGGTCGAGGGTCCAAGGGGCCAAGGGGTCGAAAAGCTGTCCCTGCTGACTCGGTCCTGTGTCTGATCTGATGCGGGTTCGACCACATATCCCGACCGACTAGGTCCCGGGTCCAAACATCTGTGGGTTCGAACAGCTATCACGGCTGACTCGGTCCCGGGTTCGAGCTGAGGTGGGGTGAACCCGCTGTCCCGGCAGACACAGACCCGTGTCCGTGTAGCTCTTTGGTCGACTAGCTTTCCCGGCTGACTCGGTCCCGGGTACGAAGTACCGTGGGCTCAACCAATTGTCCCGGGCGACATGGTCTAGGTTCTGAGGGGCCGCGGGGTCGACCAGCTCTCCCGGCCGACTCGGACCCCGGGTCCGAATGGTCACGTGGTCGAATACTGCTCCCGGCTGACTCGACCCTGGCTCCAAGGGTCTGAGGGGACGCTGGGTCAACCAACTCTCCCGGCGGAAACATTCCTGGGTTCGATCTTATCGAGGTCAACCAGATCTCCTGAAAAATTCAGACCCGGGTCCGAGGAGCTGTGGGGTCAAGCCGCTCTCCCGGCTGAAACGGACCCTGGTCCCAAGTGATATGGGGTCGACCAGCTCTCTCGGCCGACTCGGTCCCAGGTCCGAGGGGCCTCGGTGTCGACCAGATCTCCCGGCCGACTCGGACCCGGATCTGAGGAGCCGTGGCATAGACCAGTTATACCAGCCAACTCGGTCCCGGGTCCGAGCTACCATTGTGTCATCCAGATGTCCCAGGTGACACGGACCCGGGTGCGAGTAGCTGTGGGGTCGAGCAGATATACCGGCCCACTCTGTCCCGTGTCCGAGCGCGGAGGTGTGGTCCAGCAATCCCGGCCAACACGGTCGCGGGTTGGAGCTGACGCGGGTTTGAGCAACTGTCCGGGCAGTCTTGGACCCAGGTCTGAGGAGCTGCGGGGTTGACCAGCTATCCCGGCAGACTCAGTCCCGGGTCCGAAGGGCCACGGTGTCGAACAGCTGTCCCACCTGACTCGGTCCTGGGTCTGAGCTGATGCGGCTTCTACCACCTATCCTGACCGATTCGGTCCCGGGTCCAAAAAACTATGGGATAGACCAGCTCTCCCGGCTGACACGGTCCTGGTTCCGAGCTGACGAGGTGTCGACCAGCTGTACCAGATGACTCCGTCTCGGGTCCGAGCTGGCGTAGGTTCGAGCAGCTGTACCGGGTGACTCGGACCCGGGCCTGAGGAGGTGTGTGGTCGACCTGCTATCCCGGCCGACTCCGTCCCGGGTCCGCGCTGATGCGGCGTCAACCAGCTGTCCCAGCCGACTCTTTCACTGGTCCGAGCTGCCACGGCATCGACCAGCAGTCCCGGGCGACTCGGTCCCAGGTCCGAGGGTCCCAGGGTGGGCGGGGTCCAACAGCTGTCCCGGCTGACTCTCCCCGGGTCCAAGGGACCACGATGGCACCCAGCTGTCCCGGGCACCAAGTCCCCAAGGTCCAAGGCGCTGCTTGGTCATCCGGGAGTCCCATCCCACTCAGACCACCTGTCTGTGGGGCAGAGGCTCGAACAGCTGTCCAGGTCGATTATATTCCTGGGCCGGAGAGACCGAGGGACAGAGGGTCCGCAGGGTCTGGCGGTTAACCAGCTATCACAGCTGACTCGGTCCTGTGTCAGAGCTGAAACGGGGTTGACCAGCTGACCCGCCGACTCGGACACCGGGTCCAAGGTGCCAAGCTTTCGACAAGCTGTCCCGACCGTCTCATGCCCCACCGAGGGTCTGAGGGGTCGACCAGCTGTCCTGTCTGACTCATTCCTTGGTGCAAGCGGCTGCGCTGTTGACCAGCTTGCCCGGGCGACTCGTTCCCATGTCCAAGCAGCCAAGGGGTCGACGTGCTGTCCCGGCTGATTCCGTCCCCGGTCCGAGTGTCCAAGGAGTGGACAAGCTGTCCTGGCCGAATCGGATCCCGGGCCCTAGTGGTTGCAGGGTCGACCTTCTTCCCCGGCCGACTCGATCCCTTGTCTGAGTGTCCGGGGGTGGCGGGGTCGCCCAGATCTCCTGGCCGAATCGGACCACAAGTCCGAGGGGCCTCTGGGTCGACCAGCCCTCCCGGTCAACTCTGTCCATTGTCCGAGCTGCCACGTGGTCAAACAGCTGTCCCGGGCCACTCGGTCTCTGGTCCGAGGTTCCAATGCGGGCTGGAGTCAACCAGCTGTCCCGGCCAATTCGGACCCCGGGTCCGAGGATCCTTGGGGTCGACCAACTGTCCCGGGTGACTCGGTCCCGTGTCCAAAGAGCCGAGGGTTCGACCAGCTGTCCCGGCCGCCTCGGTCCTGTGTCACAAGGGTCACGTGGTCGACAGGCTGTCCCAGCCGACTCAGTCCTGTGTCCAAGCTGCCGCGTGGTTGACCAGCTGACCCAGCCGACATGGTCCCTGGTCCGAGCTGGTGCGGGGTCGACCAACTGTCCTGGCCGACTCATTCCCGGGACCGGGGTTCCGCGAGGTCAACCAGTTCTCCCGGCCGACATGGTCCTGCGTCCCAGGGGCCGTGGGTTCTACCAGCTTTCCCTGCCGACTCGGTCCCGGGTTCGAGCTGCCTTGGGGTTGACCAGGTCTCCCGGCCAACAAGGTCCCTAGGACCGAGGGTCCGAGACGTCGACCAGCTCTCCCAACCCACTCAGTCCCCTGTCTGAGCTGCCATGGTGTCGACCAACTACCCCGGCTGACTCGTTCCCGAGACCGAGGGGCCGCGTGGTCGACCAGCTATCCCGGATGACTCGGACCCCGGGTCTGAGGGGCTGCAGGGTCAACCAATTCTCCCGGCCGTCTTGCTGCTGAGGAGAGAGGTGCCGCGAGGGGTCTCGTGGTGAAATATTTGTCCCGGCTGACTCGCTGCTGGGTCCAAGGAACGAGAGGGGGCGGGGTCGACCAGTTGTCCTGACCGACTCAGACCACGGGTCCAAGGGGCCGCGGGGTCAACCAGCTGTCCTGGCCTAAATTTCCCTGCTCCGAGCTGCCGCGGGGTCGACCAGCAGTCCCGGGCGACTCGGTCCCAGCTCCGAGGGTCCCAGGGTGGGCGGGGTCCACCATCTGACACGGCTGACTCTCGCCCGGGTCCAAGGGGCCAGGATGTCACCCAGCTGTCCCGGGCACCTAGTTGCCCCAGGTCCAATTGGCTGCAAGGTCGGCTGTGAGTCCTGTCCCACTCGGACAACGGGTCCGTGGGGCAGAGGGTGGAACAGCTGTCCAGGCCGATTATATTCCTGGGCCTGAGAGACCGAGGGACAGAGGGTCCGCAGGGCCTGGCGGTTAAGCAGCTATCACAGCCGACTCGGTCCTGCGTCAGAACTGAAACGGGGTGGAACAGCTGTCCCCGCCGACTCGGACAGTGGGTCTGAGTTACCGCAGGGTTGACCAGCTCTCCGAGCCGACTCGGACACCCGGCCCAATATGCCGAGCTTTCGACAAGCTGTCCCGACCGACTCATGCCCCACGGAGTGTCTGAGTTGTCGACCAGGTGTCCTGTCCGACTCATTCCAAGGTGCAAGCAGCTGCGTTGTTGACCAGCATTCCCGGGCGACTCGTTCCCGTGTCCAAGCAGACAAGGGGTCGATGTGCTGTCCCGGCTGATTCCGTTCCGGGTCCGAGTGTCCAAGGTGTGGACCAGCTGTCCCAGCCGAATAGGATCCCGGGCCCTAGTGGTTGCAAGGTCGACCTTCTGCCCCGGCCGACTTGATCCCTTGTCCAAGTGTCCGGGGGTGGCGGGGTCGACCAGATCTCCCGGCGGAATCGGGCCACAAGTCCGAGGGGCCTCTGGGTCGACCAGCCCTCCCGGCCAACTGTGTCCCTTGTCCGAGCTAACGCGTGGTCAAACAGCTGTCCCGGGCCACTCGGTCTCGGTTCGGAGTTGCCTCGGGGTTGACCAGGTCTCCCGGCCAACAAGGTCCCTGGGACCGAGGGTCCGAGACGTCGACCAGCTCTCCCAACCCACTCAGTCCCCTGTCTGAGCTGCCATGGTGTCGACCAACTACCCGGGCCGAATCGTTCCCGAGACTGAGGGGCCGCTTGGTCGACCAGCTATCCCGGGTGACTCGGACCCCTTGTCTGAGGGGCTGCAGGGTCAACCAGCTCTCCTGGCCGACTTGCTGTTGAGGGGCGAGGTGCTGCGAGGGGTCTCGTGGTGAAATATGTGTCACGGCTGACTCGCTGCTGGGTCCAAGGAATGAGAGGGGGCGAGGTCAACCAGTTGTCCTGACCGAATCATAGCCGGAATCCAAGGGGCCGTGGGGTCGACCAGCTATCCCGGCCTACATTTCCCTGGTCCGTGCTGCCGCGGGGTCGACCAGCAGTCCCGGGAGACTCGGTCCGAAGTCCGAGGGTCCCAGGGTGGGCGGGGTCCAACAGCAGTCCTGGCTGACTCTCGCCCGGGTCCAAGGGGCCCTGATGTCACCCAGCTGTCCCAGGCACCTTGGTCCCCCAGGTCCAAGGGGCTTAACGGTCGGCCGGAAATCCCGTCCCTATCAGACCACAGGTCCGTGGGGCAGAGGGTGGAACAGCTGTCCAGGCCGATTATATTCCTGAGCCGGAGAGACCGAGGGACAGAGGGTCCGCAGGGCCTGGCGGTTAAGCAGCTATTACAGCCGAATCGGTCCTGCGTCAGAGCTGAAACGGTGTTGACCAGCTGTCCCCGCCGACTCGGACACTAGGTCCAAGCTGCCGAGCTTTCGACAAACTGTCCCGACCGACTCATGCCCCACCGAGGGTCTGAGGGGTCGACCAGCTCTCCTGTCCGACTCATTCCCTGGTGCAAGCGGCTGCGCTGTTGACCAGCTTTCCCGGGTGACTCGTTCCCATGTCCAAGCAGCCAAGGGGTCGACGTGCTGTCCCGGCTGATTCTGTCCCGGGTCCGAGTGTCCAAGTGTTCGACCTGCTATCCCGGCCGACTCCGTCCCGGGTCCGCGCTGATGCGGCGTCAACCAGCTGTCCCAGCCGACTCTTTCACTGGTCCGAGCTGCCGCGGCGTCGACCAGCAGTCCCGGGCGACTCGGTCCCAGGTCCGAGGGTCCCAGGGTGGGCGGGGTCCAACAGCTGTCCCGGCTGACTCTCCCCGGGTCCATGGACCACGATGGCACCCAGCTGTCCCGGGCACCAAGACCCCAAGGTCCAAGGCGCTGCTTGGTCGTCCAGGAGTCCCATCCCACTCAGACCACCTGTCTGTGGGGCAGAGGCTCGAACAGCTGTCCAGGTCGATTATATTCCTGGGCCGGAGAGACCGAGGGACAGAGGGTCCGCAGGGCCTGGCGGTTAACCAGCTATCACAGCTGACTCGGTCCTGCGTCAGAGCTGAAACGGGGTTGACCAGGTGACCCACCGACTCGGACACCGGGTCCAAGGTGCCGAGCTTTCGACAAGCTGTCCCGACCGTCTCATGCCCCACCGAGGGTCTGAGGGGTCGACCAGCTGTCCTGTCTGACTCATTCCCTGGTGCAAGCGGCTGCGCTGTTGACCAGCTTACCCGGGCGACTCGTTCCCATGTCCAAGCAGCCAAGGGGTTGACGCGCTGTCCCGGCTGATTCCGTCCCGGGTCCGAGTTTCCAAGGAGTGGACAAGCTGTCCCGGCCAAATAGGGTCCCGGGCCCTATTGGTTGCAGGGACGACCTTCTGCCCTGGCCGACTCGATCCCTTGTCCGAGTGTCCGGGGTCGACCAGATCTCCCGGCCGAATCGGACCACAAGTCCGAGGGGCCTCTGGGTCGACCAGCCCTCCCGGCCAACTCTGTCCCTTGTAGGAGCTGCCGCGTGTTCAAACAGCTGTCCCGGGCCACTCGGTCTCTGGTCCGAGGTTCCGATGCGGGCTGGAGTCAACCAGCTGTCCCGGCCAATTCGGACCCCGGGTCCGAGGATCCTTGGGGTCGACCAACTGTCCCGGGTGACTCGGTCCCGTGTCCAAAGAGCCGAGGGTTCGACCAGCTGTCCCGGCCGCCTCGGTCCTGTGTCACAAGGGTCACGTGGTCGACAGGCTGTCCCAGCCGACTCAGTCCTGTGTCCAAGCTGCCGCGTGGTTGACCAGCTGACCCAGCCGACATGGTCCCTGGTCCGAGCTGGTGCGGGGTCGACCAGCTGTCCCGGCCGACTCATTCCCGGGACCGGGGTTCCGCGAGGTCAACCAGTTCTCCCGGCCGACATGGTCCTGCGTCCCAGGGGCCGTGGGTTCTACCAGCTTTCCCTGCCGACTCGGTCCCGGGTTCGAGCTGCCTTGGGGTTGACCAGGTCTCCTGGCCAACAAGGTCCCTAGGACCGAGGGTCCGAGACGTCGACCAGCTCTCCCAACCCACTCAGTCCCCTGTCTGAGCTGCCATGGTGTCGACCAACTACCCCGGCTGACTCGTTCCCGAGACCGAGGGGCCGCGTGGTCGACCAGCTATCCCGGATGACTCGGACCCCGGGTCTGAGGGGCTGCAGGGTCAACCAATTCTCCCGGCCGTCTTGCTGCTGAGGAGAGAGGTGCCGCGAGGGGTCTCGTGGTGAAATATTTGTCCCGGCTGACTCGCTGCTGGGTCCAAGGAACGAGAGGGGGCGGGGTCGACCAGTTGTCCTGACCGACTCAGACCCCGGCTCCAAGGGGCCGCGGGGTCAACCAGCTGTCCTGGCCTAAATTTCCCTGCTCCGAGCTGCCGCGGGGTCGACCAGCAGTCCCGGGCGACTCGGTCCCAGCTCCGAGGGTCCCAGGGTGGGCGGGGTCCACCATCTGACACGGCTGACTCTCGCCCGGGTCCAAGGGGCCAGGATGTCACCCAGCTGTCCCGGGCACCTAGTTGCCCCAGGTCCAATTGGCTGCAAGGTCGGCTGTGAGTCCTGTCCCACTCGGACAACGGGTCCGTGGGGCAGAGGGTGGAACAGCTGTCCAGGCCGATTATATTCCTGGGCCTGAGAGACCGAGGGACAGAGGGTCCGCAGGGCTTGGCGGTTAAGCAGCTATCACAGCCGACTCGGTCCTGCGTCAGAACTGAAACGGGGTGGAACAGCTGTCCCCGCCGACTCGGACAGTGGGTCTGAGTTACCGCAGGGTTGACCAGCTCTCCGAGCCGACTCGGACACCCGGCCCAATATGCCGAGCTTTCGACAAGCTGTCCCGACCGACTCATGCCCCACGGAGTGTCTGAGTTGTCGACCAGGTGTCCTGTCCGACTCATTCCAAGGTGCAAGCAGCTGCGTTGTTGACCAGCATTCCCGGGCGACTCGTTCCCGTGTCCAAGCAGACAAGGGGTCGATGTGCTGTCCCGGCTGATTCCGTTCCGGGTCCGAGTGTCCAAGGTGTGGACCAGCTGTCCCAGCCGAATAGGATCCCGGGCCCTAGTGGTTGCAAAGTCGACCTTCTGCCCCGGCCGACTTGATCCCTTGTCCAAGTGTCCGGGGGTGGCGGGGTCGACCAGATCTCCCGGCGGAATCGGGCCACAAGTCCGAGGGGCCTCTGGGTCGACCAGCCCTCCCGGCCAACTGTGTCCCTTGTCCGAGCTAACGCGTGGTCAAACAGCTGTCACGGGCCACTCGGTCGTGGGGCCGAGTTGCCTCAGTGTTGACCAGGTCTCCCGGCCAACAAGGTCCCTGGGACCGAGGGTCCGAGACGTCGACCAGCTCTCCCAACCCACTCAGTCCCCTGTCTGAGCTGCCATGGTGTCGACCAACTACCCCGGCCGAATCGTTCCTGAGACTGAGGGGCCGCTTGGTCGACCAGCTATCCCGGGTGACTCGGACCCCTTGTCTGAGGGGCTGCAGGGTCAACCAGCTCTCCTGGCCGACTTGCTGTTGAGGGGCGAGGTGCTGCGAGGGGTCTCGTGGTGAAATATGTGTCACGGCTGACTCGCTGCTGGGTCCAAGGAATGAGAGGGGGCGAGGTCAACCAGTTGTCCTGACCGAATCATAGCCGGAATCCAAGGGGCCGTGGGGTCGACCAGCTATCCCGGCCTACATTTCCCTGGTCCGTGCTGCCGCGGGGTCGACCAGCAGTCCCGGGAGACTCGGTCCGAAGTCCGAGGGTCCCAGGGTGGGCGGGGTCCAACAGCAGTCCTGGCTGACTCTCGCCCGGGTCCAAGGGGCCCTGATGTCACCCAGCTGTCCCGGGCACCTTGGTCCCCCAGGTCCAAGGGGCTTAACGGTCGGCCGGAAATCCCGTCCCTATCAGACCACAGGTCCGTGGGGCAGAGGGTCGAAGAGCTGTCCAGGCCGATTATATTCCTGGGCCGGAGAGACCGAGGGACAGAGGGTCCGCAGGGCCTGGTGGTTAAGCAGCTATTACAGCCGAATCGGTCCTGCGTCAGAGCTGAAACGGTGTTGACCAGCTGTCCCCGCCGACTCGGACACTAGGTCCAAGGTGCCGAGCTTTCGACAAACTGTCCCGACCGACTCATGCCCCACCGAGGGTCTGAGGGGTCAACCAGCTCTCCTGTCCGACTCATTCCCTGGTGCAAGCGGCTGTGCTGTTGACCAGCTTTCCCGGGCGACTCGTTCCCATGTCCAAGCAGCCAAGGGGTCGACGTGCTGTCCCGGCTGATTCCGTCCCGGGTCCGAGTGTCCAAGTGTTCGACCAGGTATCCCGGCCGACTCGGTCCCGGGTTCGAGCTGACGTGGGGTGAACCCGCTGTCCCGGATGACACAGACCCGTGTCCGTGTAGCTCTTTGGTCGACCAGCTTTCCCGGCTGACTCGGTCCCGGGTACGAAGTACCGTGGGCTCAACCAATTATCCCGGGCGACATGGTCCAGGTTCTGAGGGGCCGCGGGGTCGACCAGCTCTCCCGGCCGACTCGGACCCCAGGTCCGAATGGTCACGTGGTCGAATACTGCTCCCGGCTGACTCGACCCTGGCTCCAAGGGTCTGAGGGGCCGCTGGGTCAACCAACTTTCCCGCGGAAACATTCCTGGGTTCGATCTTATCGAGGTCAACCAGATCTCCTGAAAAATTCAGACCCGGGTCCGAGGAGCTGTGGGGTCAAGCCGCTGTCCCGGGTGACTCGAACCCTGGTCCCAAGTGATATGGGGTCGACCAGCTCTCCCGGCCGACTCGGTCACAGGTCCGAGGGGCCTCGGGGTCGAACAGATCTCCCAGCTGACTCGGACCCGGGTCCGAGGTGCCATGGCATAGACCAGTTATACCAGCCGACTCGGTCCCAGGTCCGAGGGGCCTCGGTGTCGACCAGATCTCCCGGCCGACTCGGACCCGGGTCTGAGGAGCCGTGGCATAGACCAGTTATACCAGCCAACTCGGTCCCGGGTCCGAGCTACCATTGTGTCATCCAGATGTCCCAGGTGACACGGAGCCGGGTCTGAGTAGCTGTGGGGTCGAGCAGATATACCGGCCCACTCTGTCCCGTGTCCGAGCGCGGAGGTGTGGGGTCCAGCAATCCCGGCCAACACGGTCGCGGGTTGGAGCTGACGCGGGTTTGACCAACTGTCCGGGCAGTCTTGGACCCAGGTCTGAGGAGCTGTGGGGTTGACCAGCTATCCCGGCAGACTCGGTCCCGGGTCCGAAGGGCCACGGTGTCGAACAGCTGTCCAGACTGACTCGGTCCTGGGTCTGTGCTGATGCGGCTTCTACCACCTATCCTGACCGATTCGGTCCCGGGTCCAAAAAACTATGGGATAGACCAGCTCTCCGGGCTGACACGGTCCTGGTTCCGAGCTGACGAGGCGTTGACCAGCTGTACCGGACGACTCCGTCTCGGGTCCGAGCTGCCATAGGTTCGAGCAGCTGTACCGGGTGACTCGGACCCGGGCCTGAGGAGGTGTGTGGTCGACCTGCTATCCCGGCCGACTCCGTCCCGGGTCCGCGCTGATGCGGCGTCAACCAGCTGTCTCAGCCGACTCTTTCACTGGTCCGAGCTGCCGCGGCATCGACCAGCAGTCCCGGGCGACTCGGTCCCAGGTCCGAGGTTCCCAGGGTGGGCGGGGTCCAACAGCTGTCCCGGCTGACTCTCGCCCGGGTCCAAGGGGCCATGATGGCACCCAGCTGTCCTGGGCACCAAGACCCCAAGGTCCAAGGGGCTGCTTGGTCGTCCGGGAGTCCCATCCCACTCAGACCACCTGTCTGTGGGGCAGAGGCTCGAACAGCTGTCCAGGTCGATTATATTCCTGGGCCGGAGAGACCGAGGGACAGAGGGTCCGCAGGGTCTGGCGGTTAACCAGCTATCACAGCTGACTCGGTCCTGCGTCAGAGCTGAAACGGGGTTGACCAGGTGCCCCGCCAACTCAGACACCGGGTCCAAGGTGCCGAGCTTTCGACCAGCAGCCCCGACCGACTCATGCCCCACCGAGGGTCTGAGGGGTCGACCAGCTGCCGTGTCCGACTCATTCCCGGGTGCAAGCGGCTGCACTGTTGACCAGCTTTCCCGGGCGACTCGTTCCCATGTCCAAGCAGCCAAGGGGTCAACGTTCTATCCTGGCTGATTCGGTCCCGGGTCCGAGTGTCCAATGGGTGGACCAGCTGTCCCGGCCGAATCGGATCCCGGGCCCTAGTGGTTGCAGGGACGACCTTCTGCCCCGGCCGACTTGATCCCTTGTCCAAGTGTCCGGGGGTGGCGGGGTCGACCAGATCTCCCGGCGGAATCGGGCCACAAGTCCGAGGGGCCTCTGGGTCGACCAGCCCTCCCGGCCAACTGTGTCCCTTGTCCGAGCTCCCGCGTGGTCAAACAGCTGTCCCGGGCCACTCGGTCGCGAGTCCGAGCTGCCTCGGGGTTGACCAGCCTTCTCGGCCAACAAGGTCCCTGGGACCGAGGGTCCGAGACATCGACCAGCTCTCCCAACCCACTCAGTCCCCTGTCTGAGCTGCCATGGTGTCGACCAACTACCCCGGCCGAATCGTTCCCGAGACTGAGGGGCCGCTTGGTCGACCAGCTATCCCGGATGACTCGGACCCCTTGTCTGAGGGGTTGCAGGGTCAACCAGCTCTCCTGGCCGACTTGCTGTTGAGGGGCGAGGTGCTGCGAGGGGTCTCGTGGTGAAATATTTGTCCCAGCTGACTCGCTGCTGGGTCCAAGGAATGAGAGGGGGCGAGGTCAACCAGTTGTCCTTACCGAATCATAGTCGGGATCCAAGGGGCCCTGGTGTCGACCAGCTGTCCCGGCCTACATTTCCCTGGTCCGTGCTGCCGCGGGGTCGACCAGCAGTCCCGGGAGACTCGGTCCCAAGTCCGAGGGTCCCAGGGTGGGCGGGGACAACCAGCAGTCCCGGCTGACTCTCGCCCTGGTCCAAGAGGCCATGATGTCACCCAGCTGTCTCAGGCCACTAGGTCCCCCAGGTCCAAGGGGCTGCACGGTTGGACAGGAGTTCCATCCCACATGGACCACGGGTCCGTGGGGCAGAGGTGGAACAGCTGTCCAGGCCGAATATATTCCTGGGCCGGAGAGACTGAGGGACAGAAGCTCTGCAGGGCCTGGCGGTTAACCAGCTATCACCGCCGACTCGGTTCTGCGTCAGAGCTGAAACCGGGTTGACCAGCTGTCCCCACCAACTCGGACACCGGGTCCAAGGTGCCGAGCTTTCGACAAGCAGCCCCGACCGACTCATGCCCCACCGAGGGTCTGAGGGGTCGACCAGCTGTCTTGTCCGTCTCATTCCCGGGTGTAAGCGGCTGCGCTGTTGTCCAGCTTTCCCGGGCGACTCGTTCCCATGTCCAAGCAGCCAAGGGGTCGACGTGCTGTCCCAGCTGATTCCGTCGCGGGTCCGAGTGTCCAATGGGTGGACCAGCTGTCCCGGCTGAATCGGATCCCGGGCCCTAGTGGTTGCAGGGACGACCTTCTGCCCCGGCCGACTCGATCCTTTGTCCGAGTGTCCGGGGGTGGTGGGGTCGACCAGATCTCCCGGCCGCATCGGACCACAAGTCCGAGGGGCCTCTTGGTCGACCAGCCCTTCCGGCCAAATGTGTCCCTTGTCCGAGCTCCCGCGTGGTCAAACAGCTGTCCCGGGCCACTCAGTCTCTGGTCCGAGGTTCCGATGCGGGGTAGAGTCAACCTGCTGTCCCGGCCAATTCGGAACCCGGGTCCGAGAATCCTTGGGGTCAACCAACGGTCCCGGGTGCGTCCTTCCCCTGTCCAAGGAGGCGAGGTTTCGACCAGCTGTCCCGGCCGACTCGGTCCCAGGTCCGAGGGGCCTCTGGGTCGACCAGCTCTCCTGGCTGACACGGACCCGGGTCTGAGGATCCGTGGCATCGACCAGTTATACCCGCCCAATCGGTCCCAGGTCCGAGCTACCGAGGTGTCATCCAGATGTCCCAGGTTACACGGACCCGGGTCCGAGTAGCTGTGGGGTCGAGCAGATAAACCAGCCCACTCTGCCCCGGGTCCGAGCCCGGTGGTGTGGTCCAGCAATCCCGGCCAACACAGTACCGGGTTGGAGTTGACGCGGGTTTGACCAGCTGTCCGGGCAGTCTTTCACCCAGGTCTGAGGAGCTGTGTGTTTTACCAGCTATCCTGGCAGACTCGATCCCGGGTCCGAAGGGCCACAGGATCGAACAGCTGTCCCACCTTACTCAGTCCTGGATCTAAGCTGCTGCTGCTTCGACCACTTATCCGGACCGACTCGGTCCCGGGTCCAAAAAACTGTGGGGTAGACCAGCTCTCCCGGCTGATACGGTCCGGGTTCCAAGCTGACGAGGTGTCGACCAGCTGTATCGGACAACTCCGTCCAGGGTCTGAGCTGCCGTAGGTTCGAGCAGCTATACCGGGTGACTCGTACCCGGGTCTGAGGAGGTGTGTGGTCGACCTGCTATCCCGGCCGACTCTGTCCCGGGTCCGAGCTGATGCAGCTTCAACCAGCTGTCCCAGACGACTCTGTCACGGCTGATTCCATCACGGGTCCGAGTGTCCAAGGGGTGGACCAGCTGTCCTGGCCGAATCGGATCCCGGGCCCTAGTGGTTGCAGGGTCGACCTTCTGCCCCGGCTAACTCGATCCCTTGTCCGAGAGTCCGAGGGTGGCGGGGTCGACCAGATCTCCCGGCCAAATCGGACCACAAGTCCGAGGGGCCTCTGGGTCGACCAGCACTCCCGGCCAACTGTGTCCCTTGTCCGAGCTCCCGCGTGGTCAAATAGCTGTCCCGGGCCAGTCGGTCTCTAGTCCGAGGTTCCGATGCGGGCTGGAGTCAACCAGCTGTCCCGGCCAATTAGGAGCCCGGGTCCAAGGATACTTGGGGTCGACCAACTGTCCCAGGGGACTCGGTTCCGTGTCCAAGGAACCGAGGGCGGACCAGTAGTCCCGGCCGTCTCGGTCCTGTGTCACAAGGGCCACGGGGTCGACAGGCTGTCCCAGCCGACTCAGTCCTGTGTCCAAGCTGTCGCGGGTTTGACCAGCTGACCCAGCCGACATGGTCCCTGGTCCGAGCTGGTGCGGGGTCGTTCTGCAAGTCAAGAAGCTCTCCCGGCTGACTTGCTGTTGAGGGGCGAGGTGCCACGAGGGGTCGCGTGGTGAAATGTGTGTCCTGGCTGACTCGATGCTGGGTCCAAGGAACGAGAGGGGCTGGGTCGACCAGATGTCCTGACCGACTCAGACCCTGGGTCCAAGGGGCCGCGTGGTCGACCAGCTGTCCCGGCCTACATTTCCCTGGTCCAAGCTGCCGCTGGGTCGACCAGCAGTCCCGGGCGACTCGGTCCCAGGTCCGAGGGTCCCAGGGTGGGCGGGGTCCACCAGCTGACCTGGCTGACTCTCGCCCGGGTCCAAGGGGCCACGATGTCACCCAGCTCTCACGGGCACGTAGGACCCCCAGGTCCATGGGGCTGCACGGTCAGCTGGGAGTCCCATCCCACTCAGACCACCTGTCTGTGGGGCAGAGGCTCGAACAGCTGTCCAGGCCGAGTATATTCCTGGGCCGGAGAGACCGAGGGACAGAGGGTCCGCAGCGCCTGGATGTTAACCAGCTATCACAGCCAACTCGGTCCTGCGTCAGAACTGAAACGGGGTTGACCAGCTGTCCCCGCCAACTCAGACACCGGGTCCAAGATGCCGAGCTTTCGACAAGCTATCCCGACCGACTCATGCCCCACCGAGGGTCTGAGGGGTCGACCAGCTGTCCTGTCCGAATCATTCCCGGGTGCAAGCGGCTGCGCTGTTGACCAGCTTTCCCGGGCGACTCGTTCCCATGTCCAGGCATCCAAGGGGTCGACGTGATGTCCCGGCTGATTCTGTCCCGGGTCCGAGTGTCCAAGTTTCGACCAGCTATCCTGGCCGACTCGGTCCCGGGTTTGAGCTGACTTGGGGTCAACCCACTGTCCCGGCAGACACAGACCCGTGTCCGTGTAGCTCTTTTTCGACCAGCTTTCCCGGCTGAGTCAGTCCCAGGAACGAGGTACCATGGGCACAACCAATTGTCCCGGGCGACATGGTCCAGGTTCTGAGAGGCCACGGGGTCGTCCCGCTCTACCGGTCGACTCGGACCCCGGGTCCAAATGGTCATGTGGTCGAATAGTGGTCCCGGCTGACTCGACCCTGGGTCCAAGGGTCTAAGTGGCCGCTGGGTGAACCATCACTCCCGGCAGAAATGTTCCTGGGTTCGATCTTATCTAGGTCAACCAGATGTCCTGACCAATTCGGACCTGGGTCCAAGGATTTGTGGGGTCAAGCCGCTGTCCCGGGTGAATTGGACCCTGGTCCCAAGTGATATGGGGTCCACCATCTCTCCCGGCCGACTCGGTCCCAGGTCCGAGAGGCCTCGGTGTCGACCAGCTCTCCCTGCCGACTGGGACCCGGGTCCGAGGAGCCGTGGCTTCGACCAGTTATACCGGCCCACTCTGTCCCGGGTCTGAGCCCTGCGGTGTGGTCCAGCAATCCTGGCCAACACGGTCCTGGGTTGGAGCTGACGCGGGTTTGACCAGCTGTCCGGGCAGTCTTGGACCCAGGTCTGAGGAGCTGTGGGGTTGACCAGCTATCCCGGCAGACTCGGTCCCGGGTCTGAGGGGCCACATGGTCGAACAGCTGTCCCGCCTGACTCGTTCCTGGGTCTGAGCTGCTGCGGATTGCACCACCTATCCCAACCGACTTGGTCCCGGGTCCAAAAAACTGTGGGGTAGACCAGCTCTCCCGGCTGATACGGTCCTGGTTCCAAGCTGACGAGGTGTTGACCAGCTGTACCAACGACTCCGTCCCGGATCCGAGCTGCCGTAGGTTCGAGCAGCTGTACCGGGTGACTCGGACCCGGGTCTTAGGAGGTCTGTGGTCGACCTGCTATCCCGGCCGACTCCGTCCCGGGTCCGCGCTTATGCAGCGTCAACCAGCTGTCCCAGCCGACGCTTTCCGTGGTCCGATTTGCCGCGGGGTCGACCAGCAGTCCCGGGCGACTCGGTCCCAGGTCCGAGGGTCCCAGGTTGGGCGGGGTCCACCAGCTGTCCCGGCTGACTCTCGCCCGGGTCCAAGGGGCCACGATGTCACCCAGCTGTCCTGGGAACCTAGGTCCCCCCGGTCAAAGGGGATGCACGGTCGGCCGGGAATTCCATCCCACATGGACCACGGGTCCGTGGGGCAGATGTGGAACAGCTGTCCAGGCCGATTATACACCTGGGCCGGAGAGACCGAGGGACAGAGGGTCCGCAGGGCCTGGCGGTTCACCAGCTATCACAGCCGACTCGGTCCTGCGTCAGAGCTGAAACGGGATGGACCAGCTGTCCCCGCCAACTCGGACACCAGGTCCAAGGTGCCGAGCTTTCCACAAGCTGCCCCGACCGACTCATGCCCCACAGATGGTCTGAGGGGTCGACCAGCTGTCCTGTCCGACTCATTCCCGGGTGCAAGCGGCTGCGTTGTTGACCAGCTTTCCCGCGTGACACGTTCCCATGTCCAAGCAGCCAAGGCGTCGACGTGCTGTCCCGGCTGATTCCGTCCTGGGTCCTAGTGTCCAAGGGTGGACCATGTGTCCCAGACGAATCAGATACCGGGCCCTAATCGTTGCAGGGTGGACCATTTTCCTCGGCCGACTCGATCCCTTGTCCGAGTGTCCGGGGGTGGCGGGGTCGACCAGATCTCCCGGCCGAATCGGACCACAAGTCCGAGGGGCATCTGGGTCGACCAGCCGTCCCGGCCAGCTCTGTCCCTTGTCCGAGCTCCCGCGTGGTCAAACAGCTGTCCCGGGCCACTCAGTCTCTGGTCCGAGGTTCCGATGCGGGCTGGAGTCAACCAGCTGCCCTGGCCACTTCGGACCACGGGTCCAAGGATTCTTTGGGTCGACCAACTGTCCCGGGCGCCTCGGTCCCATGTCCAAGAAGCCAAGGGGTCGACCAGCAGTCCCGGCCACCTCGGTCCTGTGTCACAAGGGCCATGGGGTCGACAGGCTGTCCCAGCCGACTCAGTCCTGTGTCCAAGCTGCCGCGTGTTTGACCAGCTGACCCAGCCGACATGGTCCCTGGTCCGAGCTGTTGTGGGGTCGACCAGCTGTCCCGGCCGCCTCGTTCCTGGGACTGGGGTTCCGCGAGGTCAACCAGTTCTCCCGGCCGACGTGGTCCTGCATTCCAGGGGCCGCGGGTTCTACCAGCTTTCCCAGCTGACTCGGTCCCGGATCCGAGCTGCCTCGGGGTCGACCAGCTATCCCGGCTGACTCGTTCCCGGGCCTGAGGTCGTGCGGGCTCAACCATTTGTCCTGGCTGACATAGTCCTGGTTCTCTAGGGGCACATGGTCGCCCAGCTGTCCCGGCTGACACGGGACCCAGGACCGAGAGTCCGAGTTGTCTGAGGAGCTTTTGGGTCGACAATCACTCCCGGCTGACTTGGGTTTCAGCTTATGCGGGTTCGACCAGCTCTCGCGGCCGACTCGGACCCAGGGTCCGAGGAGTTGATCAGTCAACCAGCTCTCCCGGCCGACTCAGTCCTGTGTCCGTGCTGACGTGGGGTGACCAGCTGTCACGGCCCACTCTGGCCCGGGTCTGAACTGCCGTGTGTTCGACCAGCTGTCACAGCCGACGTGGACCAGGGTACAAGGAGCTGTGGGGTCGACGAGCTATCTTGGCCGTCTCGGTCCCGGATCCGAGCTGACGCTGGGTCGACCAGCTTTCCTGGCTGACACGGACCTTGGGTGCGAGGGGCCTCGGGGTGGACCAGCTATCCCAACTGACTCGGTCCTGGGTCCGAGCTGATGCGGGGTCAACCTGCTGTTCCGGCCGACTCGTTCCCGTATCCGTGGGGCCGCGGGCTCAACCATTTGTCCCTGCCCGCATGGTCCACCTTTCGGGGTCCACGGGGTTGATCATCTGTCCCGGCCGACTCGGTCCAGTGTCCGAGTTGCCTCAGCTTTCCAGGCCGACTCAGGCCCTGGGACCGAGGATAAGAGGCATCGACCAGCTCCCTCGATCAACTCGTTTCCCTGTCCGAGCTGCTGTGGAGTCGACCAGCTGCCCCGGTGACTCAGACCCTGGTTCCGAAGGGTCACGTGGTCAATATTAGTCCTGGCTGACTCGACCCTGGGTCCGAGGGTCTGAGGGTCTGCGGGGTCCGAGATGCTGTGTGTTCGACCAACTATCCCGGCCGACTCGTTCACAGGTCCGAGGGGCCGTGGGATCGACCAGCTGTCCAAGCCAACTCGGGCCCCAGGACCGATGGTCCGATGGGTCAACCAGGTGTCCTGGCTGACTGGGACCCATTGTCTGAGAATCCGCAGTGTCTACCAACTCTACCGGCCAACTCGGACCCCGTGACCGAGGCTCCAAGGGGTAGACCACTGTCCCGGCCACCTTGGGCCACGGGAACGAGCGGCTGCAGTGTCGACCAGCTGTCCCCTCTGACACCGACCTAGGGTCCGAGGGGCCGTGGGGTCGACAATCAGTCCCAGCCGACTCAGACATGTGTCTGAGGAGCTGTTGGGTCGACCATCTATTCCGGCCGAATCAGTCCCTTGTCCACACCCGGCAGCCTCGACCAGGTTTTCCAGCCCTTCTAGGTTCCGTGTCCGTGTTGAAGTGGGGTCTACTAGCTCTCCCGGCCATCTCAGACCCAGAGCGAGGAGCTATGGGGTCAAGCAGCTATCCTGGCTGAAGCGGTCCCGGGTTTGTGTTGATGCGGGGTCTACCACCTGTCCTGGAAGACGTAGACCCTGGTCCGAGGAGCTTTGGGGTCGACCAGCTATCCCTGCCAATTAGGTCCCGCATCCAAGGTGCTGCGGGCTCAACAATTTGTCCCGGAGGACATGGTCCTGTTTCTTAGGGGCCGCAGGGTCGACAGCTATCCTGGGTGACTCGTTCCTGGCTACGAGTTCGGGGGGTCACAACCATTTGGCCTGGCTGACATGGTCCTGGTTCTCAGGGGCCATGAGGTCGCCCAGCTGTCCCGGCTGACATGGGCACCAGGACCGAGGGTCCGAGGTGTCGGCCCGCTGTCCTGGCCGACTCATGCCCGGGTCCGAGGGCTGTTGGTTCGAACAGCTGTCCCGGCCGTCTCGGTTGTGGGGCCGAGGTGCTGTGGGGTCGACCAGCTATCCTGGCCATCTTGGTCCCGGGTCTGAGCTGCTGTGTGTTTGACCAGCTGTCCCGGCTGACACAGACCCAGGTCAGAGGTACTGTAGGGTGGAGCAGCTATCCCAGCCCAAACTTTCCCGGGTGCAAACTTAGGTGGGTTAGACCAGCTATCCCGGCCGAATTGGTCCCATGTCTGAGGGGCCTCGGTGTCTCCCAGCTATACCGGCCAACTCGGACCCGGGTCCGGGGAGACGTGGTGTCGACCAGCTATTCCGGCCCACTTGGTCCCGGGTCTGAGCTGCCACGGTGTCGACCAGCTGTCCCGTCTGACACGGACCTAAGGTCCAAGGATCCGCGTGGTCTACCAGCTGTCCCGGCAGACACAGACCCGGGTCCGTTTAGCTGTGGGGTCGACCAGCTACCCCAGATGACTTGGTCCCAGCCCAAGCGGACGTGGGTCGAGCAGCTATTCCGGCCAACACGGTCCCGGGTCCGACCTGCCGTGAGTTCGACCAGCTATACCGGCCCACTCTGACCCGGGTCCGAGGAGCTGTGGGGTCGACCAGATTTCCCGGCCGACACGGTCCTGGGTCCCAACTGCCTTGGGGTCGACCAGCTATCCTGGCTGACATGGTCCTGGTTTCAACGTGACGTGGGGTCAACCAGTTCTCCTGGCTGACACAGGCCCACGGAACGAGGGTCTGATATGTCGACCGCCTCTCCCAACAGACTCGGTCCCGGGTCTGAGCTGTTGTGGTGTCAACCAGCAGTCCCGGCCGACTCGGACCCAGGTCCGAGGGGCGGCTGGGTCGAACAGCTGTCCCGGGAGTCTTGGACCCGCATCCGATTACCTGTGGTGTCGTCCACCTATCCCGGCTGACTAGGTACCGGGTTCAAGCGGATGCGGGGTCGACCAGCTGTCCTACCCGACTCAGACCCGGGTCCGAGGACGTGTTGTGTCCACCAGGTATCACGGCCCACTAGGTCCCGTGTCCGAGCTGACGTGGTGTTGTTCATTTATCGGGGCCCTTCTCAGTCCCAGGTCTGAGCTGACGCAGGGTCGACCAGCTGTTTTGGGCAATGATGATATGGGTCCGAGAAGCTGTGGGGTCGAGTAGCTATCCCGGAAAACTCGTTCCCGGGTCCGAGCTGACGCGGGGTCCATCAGTTGTCCCAGCCGACTCGGACCCGGGTACGAGGAGCTGTGTGCTCAACCATCTATCCCGGCTGACTCAGTCCCAGGTCCGAGCTTACATGTGGTCAAACAGCTATCCCGGCACACTCTGCCCAGGGTCAGAGCTGACGTGGGGTCGACCTGCTGTCCCGGCTGTATCGGACCCATGTCCGAGGAACTGTGAGGTCGACCAGCTGTCCTGGCCAAATAGAACCCAGAGACTGATGGTCCGGGGGGTCCTGCATGTTCAAACATCTGTCCCCGGCGACTCGGTCCCGGGTCGAGGGCACAAGGGTTCACGGAATCGACAAGCTGAACTGGCCAATTCGCACCCTGGGTCCGAGGATCCATAGAGTCGCCCAGCTGTCTCGGCCGTCTCGGACCCGGATCCTAGGAGCTGTGGGGTCGACCAGCTATCCTGGCCGTCTCGGTTCAGGCTCCATGCTGCTGTGTGTTTCACCAGCTGTCCCGGCTGACACGGACCCAGGTCAGAGGTACTGTGGGGTCGACCAGCTATCCCAGCCTACACAGTCCCGGGTCCAAGCTGACATGTGTTAGACCAGCTATCTCGGCCCAAATGGTCCAGTGTCCAGGGGGCCTCGGGGTCGACCAGCTATACCGGCCGCCTCGAACCCTGGCCCGGGGAGATGTGGTGTCGACCAGCTATTCCGGCTCACTTGGTCCCGGGTCCGAGCTGCCATGGTGTCGACCAGCTGTCCTGTCTGACACAGACCTAGGGTCCGAGGGGCCGTGGGGTTGACCAGCTGTCCCGGCCGACTCAGACATGTGTCTCAGTAGCTGTTGGGTAGACCAGCTATTCTGGCCGTATTGGTCACTTGTCCAAACCCAGCTGGGTCGACCAGGTTTTCCAGCCCTTCTAGGTCCCGGGTCCGAGCTGAAGCGGGGTCTACTAGCTGTCCCGGCCAACTCAGACCCTGGCCGAGGAGTTATGGGCTCGGCCAGCTATACTGGCCGACTCTGTCCCAGGTTCGAGTAGATGCGGTGTCGACCAGCTGTCCTGGAAGACTCAGACCCGGGTCCGCAGAGCTTTGGTGTCGATCAGCCATCCCAGCCGACTTGGTCCCTTGTCCGAGGTGCCGCGGGCTCAACCATTTGTCCCGGAGGACAATGTCCTGTTTCTGAGGGGCTGCGGGATCAACCAGCTATCCCGGCTGATTCGTTCCCGGGCCTGAGGTCGTGCGGGCTCAACCATTTGTCCTGGCTGACATAGTCCTGGTTCTCTGGGGGCACATGGTCGCCCAGCTGTCCCAGCTGACATGGGACGCAGGACCGAGAGTCCGAGTTGTCTGAGGAGCTTTTGGGTCGACAATCACTCCCAGCTGACTTGGATTTCAGCTTATGCGGGTTCGACCAGCTCTCGTGGCCGACTCGGACCCAGGGTCCGAGGAGTTGATCAGTCAACCAGCTCTCCCGGCCGACTCAGTCCTGTGTCCGTGCTGACGTGGGGTGACCAGCTGTCACGGCCCACTCTGGCCCGGGTCTGAACTGCCGTGTGTTCGACCAGCTGTCACAGCCGACACGGACCAGGGTACAAGGAGCTGTGGGGTCGACGAGCTATCTTGGCCATCTCGGTCCCGGATCCGAGCTGACGCTGGGTCGACCAGCTTTCCTGGCTGACACGGACCTTGGGTGCGAGGGGCCTCGGGGTGGACCAGCTATCCCAACTGACTCGGTCCTGGGTCCGAGCTGATGCGGGGTCAACCTGCTCTTCCGGCCGACTCGTTCCCGTATCCATGGGGCCGCGGGCTCAACAATTTGTCCCTGCCCGCATGGTCCACCTTTCGGGGTCCACGGGGTTGATCATCTGTCCCGGCCGACTCGGTCCAGTGTCCGAGTTGCCTCAGCTTTCCAGGCCGACTCAGGCCCTGGGACCGAGGATAAGAGGCATCAACCAGCTCCCTCGATCAACTCGTTTCCCTGTCCGAGCTGCTGTGGAGTCGACCAGCTGCCCCGGCAACTCGGACCCTGGTTCCGAAGGGTCACGTGGTCAATATTAGTCCTGGCTGACTCGACCCTGGGTCCGAGGGTCTGAGGGTCTGCGGGGTCCGAGATGCTGTGTGTTCGACCAACTATCCCGGCCGACTCGTTCACAGGTCCGAGGGGCCGTGGGATCGACCAGCTGTCCAAGCCAACTCGGGCCCCAGGACCGATGGTCCGATGGGTCAACCAGGTGTCCTGGCTGACTGGGACCCATTGTCTGAGAATCCGCAGTGTCTACCAACTCTACCGGCCAACTCGGACCCCGTGACCGAGGCTCCAAGGGGTAGACCACTGTCCCGGCCACCTTGGGCCACGGGAACGAGCGGCTGCAGTGTCGACCAGCTGTCCCCTCTGACACCGACCTAGGGTCCGAGGGGCCGTGGGGTCGACAATCAGTCCCAGCCGACTCAGACATGTGTCTGAGGAGCTGTTGGGTCGACCATCTATTCCGGCCGAATCAGTCCCTTGTCCACACCCGGCAGCCTCGACCAGGTTTTCCAGCCCTTCTAGGTTCCGTGTCCGTGTTGAAGTGGGGTCTACTAGCTCTCCCGGCCATCTCAGACCCAGAGCGAGGAGCTATGGGGTCAAGCAGCTATCCTGGCTGAAGCGGTCCCGGGTTTGTGTTGATGCGGGGTCTACCACCTGTCCTGGAAGACGTAGACCCTGGTCCGAGGAGCTTTGGGGTCGACCAGCTATCCCTGCCAATTAGGTCCCGCATCCAAGGTGCTGCGGGCTCAACAATTTGTCCCGGAGGACATGGTCCTGTTTCTTAGGGGCCGCAGGGTCGACAGCTATCCTGGGTGACTCGTTCCTGGCTACGAGTTCGGGGGGTCACAACCATTTGGCCTGGCTGACATGGTCCTGGTTCTCAGGGGCCATGAGGTCGCCCAGCTGTCCCGGCTGACATGGGCACCAGGACCGAGGGTCCGAGGTGTCGGCCCGCTGTCCTGGCCGACTCATGCCCGGGTCCGAGGGCTGTTGGTTCGAACAGCTGTCCCGGCCGTCTCGGTTGTGGGGCCGAGGTGCTGTGGGGTCGACCAGCTATCCTGGCCATCTTGGTCCCGGGTCTGAGCTGCTGTGTGTTTGACCAGCTGTCCCGGCTGACACAGACCCAGGTCAGAGGTACTGTAGGGTGGAGCAGCTATCCCAGCCCAAACTTTCCCGGGTGCAAACTTAGGTGGGTTAGACCAGCTATCCCGGCCGAATTGGTCCCATGTCTGAGGGGCCTCGGTGTCTCCCAGCTATACCGGCCAACTCGGACCCGGGTCCGGGGAGACGTGGTGTCGACCAGCTATTCCGGCCCACTTGGTCCCGGGTCTGAGCTGCCACGGTGTCGACCAGCTGTCCCGTCTGACACGGACCTAAGGTCCAAGGATCCGCGTGGTCTACCAGCTGTCCCGGCAGACACAGACCCGGGTCCGTTTAGCTGTGGGGTCGACCAGCTACCCCAGATGACTTGGTCCCAGCCCAAGCGGACGTGGGTCGAGCAGCTATTCCGGCCAACACGGTCCCGGGTCCGACCTGCCGTGAGTTCGACCAGCTATACCGGCCCACTCTGACCCGGGTCCGAGGAGCTGTGGGGTCGACCAGATTTCCCGGCCGACACGGTCCTGGGTCCCAACTGCCTTGGGGTCGACCAGCTATCCTGGCTGACATGGTCCTGGTTTCAACGTGACGTGGGGTCAACCAGTTCTCCTGGCTGACACAGGCCCACGGAACGAGGGTCTGATATGTCGACCGCCTCTCCCAACAGACTCGGTCCCGGGTCTGAGCTGTTGTGGTGTCAACCAGCAGTCCCGGCCGACTCGGACCCAGGTCCGAGGGGCGGCTGGGTCGAACAGCTGTCCCGGGAGTCTTGGACCCGCATCCGATTACCTGTGGTGTCGTCCACCTATCCCGGCTGACTAGGTACCGGGTTCAAGCGGATGCGGGGTCGACCAGCTGTCCTACCCGACTCAGACCCGGGTCCGAGGACGTGTTGTGTCCACCAGGTATCACGGCCCACTAGGTCCCGTGTCCGAGCTGACGTGGTGTTGTTCATTTATCGGGGCCCTTCTCAGTCCCAGGTCTGAGCTGACGCAGGGTCGACCAGCTGTTTTGGGCAATGATGATATGGGTCCGAGAAGCTGTGGGGTCGAGTAGCTATCCCGGAAAACTCGTTCCCGGGTCCGAGCTGACGCGGGGTCCATCAGTTGTCCCAGCCGACTCGGACCCGGGTACGAGGAGCTGTGTGCTCAACCATCTATCCCGGCTGACTCAGTCCCAGGTCCGAGCTTACATGTGGTCAAACAGCTATCCCGGCACACTCTGCCCAGGGTCAGAGCTGACGTGGGGTCGACCTGCTGTCCCGGCTGTATCGGACCCATGTCCGAGGAACTGTGAGGTCGACCAGCTGTCCTGGCCAAATAGAACCCAGAGACTGATGGTCCGGGGGGTCCTGCATGTTCAAACATCTGTCCCCGGCGACTCGGTCCCGGGTCGAGGGCACAAGGGTTCACGGAATCGACAAGCTGAACTGGCCAATTCGCACCCTGGGTCCGAGGATCCATAGAGTCGCCCAGCTGTCTCGGCCGTCTCGGACCCGGATCCTAGGAGCTGTGGGGTCGACCAGCTATCCTGGCCGTCTCGGTTCAGGCTCCATGCTGCTGTGTGTTTCACCAGCTGTCCCGGCTGACACGGACCCAGGTCAGAGGTACTGTGGGGTCGACCAGCTATCCCAGCCTACACAGTCCCGGGTCCAAGCTGACATGTGTTAGACCAGCTATCTCGGCCCAAATGGTCCAGTGTCCAGGGGGCCTCGGGGTCGACCAGCTATACCGGCCGCCTCGAACCCTGGCCCGGGGAGATGTGGTGTCGACCAGCTATTCCGGCTCACTTGGTCCCGGGTCCGAGCTGCCATGGTGTCGACCAGCTGTCCTGTCTGACACAGACCTAGGGTCCGAGGGGCCGTGGGGTTGACCAGCTGTCCCGGCCGACTCAGACATGTGTCTCAGTAGCTGTTGGGTAGACCAGCTATTCTGGCCGTATTGGTCACTTGTCCAAACCCAGCTGGGTCGACCAGGTTTTCCAGCCCTTCTAGGTCCCGGGTCCGAGCTGAAGCGGGGTCTACTAGCTGTCCCGGCCAACTCAGACCCTGGCCGAGGAGTTATGGGCTCGGCCAGCTATACTGGCCGACTCTGTCCCAGGTTCGAGTAGATGCGGTGTCGACCAGCTGTCCTGGAAGACTCAGACCCGGGTCCGCAGAGCTTTGGTGTCGATCAGCCATCCCAGCCGACTTGGTCCCTTGTCCGAGGTGCCGCGGGCTCAACCATTTGTCCCGGAGGACAATGTCCTGTTTCTGAGGGGCTGCGGGATCAACCAGCTATCCCGGCTGATTCGTTCCCGGGCCTGAGGTCGTGCGGGCTCAACCATTTGTCCTGGCTGACATAGTCCTGGTTCTCTGGGGGCACATGGTCGCCCAGCTGTCCCGGCTGACACGGGACGCAGGACCGAGAGTCCGAGTTGTCTGAGGAGCTTTTGGGTCGACAATCACTCCCGGCTGACTTGGGTTTCAGCTTATGCGGGTTCGACCAGCTCTCGTGGCCGACTCGGACCCAGGGTCCGAGGAGTTGATCAGTCAACCAGCTCTCCCGGCCGACTCAGTCCTGTGTCCGTGCTGACGTGGGGTGACCAGCTGTCACGGCCCACTCTGGCCCGGGTCTGAACTGCCGTGTGTTCGACCAGCTGTCACAGCCGACACGGACCAGGGTACAAGGAGCTGTGGGGTCGACGAGCTATCTTGGCCATCTCGGTCCCGGATCCGAGCTGACGCTGGGTCGACCAGCTTTCCTGGCTGACACGGACCTTGGGTGCGAGGGGCCTCGGGGTGGACCAGCTATCCCAACTGACTCGGTCCTGGGTCCGAGCTGATGCGGGGTCAACCTGCTCTTCCGGCCGACTCGTTCCCGTATCCATGGGGCCGCGGGCTCAACAATTTGTCCCTGCCCGCATGGTCCACCTTTCGGGGTCCACGGGGTTGATCATCTGTCCCGGCCGACTCGGTCCAGTGTCCGAGTTGCCTCAGCTTTCCAGGCCGACTCAGGCCCTGGGACCGAGGATAAGAGGCATCAACCAGCTCCCTCGATCAACTCGTTTCCCTGTCCGAGCTGCTGTGGAGTCGACCAGCTGCCCCGGCAACTCGGACCCTGGTTCCGAAGGGTCACGTGGTCAATATTAGTCCTGGCTGACTCGACCCTGGGTCCGAGGGTCTGAGGGTCTGCGGGGTCGACCAGCTCTCCCAGCCGACTCGATCCTGGCTCTGAGATGATGCAGGATGGACCAGCTATCCCGGCCGACTCGGTCCCATGTCCGAGCTGCCATGGGGTCGACCAGCTGTCCTGGCCGACTCGTTCCCGGGTCCAAGCGGCTGCGGTGTTGACCCGCTGTCCCGGGCAACTCTTTTCGTGTCCCTGGAGCCGAGTGTTTCATGAGCTTTCCCGGCCGACACTGTCCCGGGTCTAAATGTCCAAGGGTTCGACCAGCTCTCCCGGGTGACTCGGTCCCAAGTCCGAGGGGCCTCGTGCTCGACCATATGTGCCGGCCGACTCGGTCCCGGTTCCGAGTTGCCGCAGGGTCGACTCGCGGTCCTGGTCGACTTGGTCAGGTTTCCGAGGGGCCACGATGTTGACCAGGTATCCTGGCAGATTAGGACCCCGGGTCTGAGATGCTGTGTGTTCGACCAACTATCCCGGCCGACTCGTTCACAGGTCCGAGGGGCTGTGGGATCGACCAGCTGTCCCAGCCGACTCGAGCTTCGGGACCGAGGGTCCGATGGGTCGACCAGGTGTCCTGGCTGACTGGGACCCAGTGTCTGAGATGCCGCAGTGTCTACCAACTTCTCCCGGCGAACTCGGACCCCGGGACCGAGGCTCCAAGGGGTAGACCACTGTCCCGGCCACCTTGGGCTACGGGAACAAGCGGCTGCAGTGTCGAACAGCTGTCCCGGCCGTCTCGGTCGTGGCTCTGAGGTGCTGTGGGATTAACCAGTTCTCCCGGCTCACACAGGCCCTGGGACCGAGGGTCTGAGACGTTGACCAGCACTCCCAACAGACTCAGTCTCGGGTCTGAGCTGTCGTGGAATCGACCAGCTGTCTCGGGTGACAATGACATGTGTCCGAAGAGCTGTGGGGTCGAGTAGCTATCCTGGCAAACTCGTTCCCGGGTCTGAGCTGACGCGGGGTCGATCAGTTGTCCCGGCCGACTCGGACCCCTTTACGAGGAGCTGTGGGGTCGACCAGCTATGCCGGCTGACTCGGACCCCGTGTCTGAGGAGCTGCAGGGTCAAGCAGCTCTCCCGGACGACTTGCTGTTGAGGGGCGAGGTGCCGCAAGGGGTCGTGTGGTGAAATATTTGTCCCGGCTGACTGGCTGCTGGGTCCAAGGAATGAGAGGGGGCGGGGTCGACCAGTTCTCCTAACCGACTCAGACCCCAGGTCCAATGGGCTGCAGGATCGAGAAGATGTCCCGGCCTACATTTCCCTGGTCCGAGCTGCCGCAGAGTTGACCGGCAGTCCTGGGCGACTCGGTCCCAGGTCCGAGGGTCCCAGGGTGGTGGGGTCCACCAGATGTCCCGGCTGACTCTCGCCTGGGTTCAAGGGACCACGATGTCACACAGCTGTTCCGGGCACCTAGGACCCCCAGGTCCAAGGGGCTGCACGGTCGGCCGGGAGTCCTATCCCACACAGACCACGGGTCCATGGTGCAGAGGGTGGAACAGCTGTCCAGGCCGATTATACAACTGGGCCGGAGAGACTGAGGGACAGAGGGTCCGCAGGGCCTGGCGGTTAAGCAGCTATCACAGCCGATTCGGTCCTGCGTCGGAGCTGAAACGGGGTTGACCAGCTGTCCCCGCCTACTCGGACACCGTGTCCAAGGTGCCGAGCTTTTGACAAGCTGTCCCGACCGACTCATGCCCCACCGAGTGTCTGAGGGGTCGACCAGCTGTCCTGTCCGACTCATTCCCGGGTGCAAGCGGCTGCGCTGTTGACCAGCTTTCCCGGGCGACTCGTTCCCATGTCCAAGCAGCCAAGGCGTCGACGTGCTGTCCCGGCTGATTCCTTCCCGGGTACGAGTGTCCAAGGTGTCGACCAGCTATCCCGGCCGAAACGGTACCAATTTCAAGCTGATGTGGGTTCAACCCGCTGTCCCGGCAGACCCAGATCTGTTTCCGTGTAGCTTTTGGGCCGACCAGCTTTCCCGGCTGACTCAGTCCCGGGTACGAAGTACTGTGGGCTCAACCAATTGTTCCTGGCGACATGGTCCAGGTTCTGAGGGGCCGCGGGGTCGACCAGCTCTCCTGGCCGACTCGGACCCCTGGTCCGAATGGTCACGTGGTCAAATACTGGTCCCGGCTGTCTCGACCCTGGCTCCAAGGGTCTGAGGGGACGCTGGGTCGACCAGTTCTCCCGGCGGAAATGTTCCTGGGTTCGATCTTATCGAGGTCAACCAGATCAGACCAATTCGGACCCGGGTCTGAGGAGCTGTGGGGTCAAGCCGCTCTCCCGGGTGACTCGAACCCTGGTCCCAAGTGATATGGGGTCGACCAGCTCTCCCGGCCGACTCGGACCCAGGTGACACGGACCCGGGTCTGAGTAGCTGTGGGGTCGACCAGATATACCGGCCCACTCTATCCCGGGTCTGACCCCATCGGTGTGGTCCAGCAATTCCAGCCAACACGGTCCCGGGTTGGAGCTGACCCTCCATGGGACCGAGGGTCTGAGACGTCGACCAGCTCTCCAAACCCGTGTCCGTGTAGCTCTTTGGTCGACCAGCTTTCCCGGCTGACTCGGTCGCGGGTACGAAGTAACATGGGCTGAACCAATTGTCCCGGGCGACATGGTCCAGGTTCTGAGGGGCCGCTGGGTCAACCAGCTCTCACGGCGGAAACGTTTCTGGGTTCGATCTTATCGAGGTCAACCAGATCTCCTGACCAATTCGGACCCAGGTCCGAGGAGCTGTGGGGTCAAGCAGCTCTCCCGGCTGACTCGGAGCCTGGTCCCAAGTGATATGGGGTTGACCAGCTCTCCCAGCCAACTCGGTCCCAGGTCCGAGGGGCCTCCGGGTCGACCAGCTCTCCTGGCCGAATCGGACCCGGGTCCGAGGAGCTTTGGCATCGACAAGTTATACCAGCCCACTCGGTCCCGGGTCCGAGCTACCGTGATGTCATCCAGATGTCCCAGGTGACACGGACCCGGGTGCGAGTAGCTGTGGGGTCGAGCAGATATACCGGCCCACTCTGTCCCGGGTCCGAGCCCGGCGGTGTGTCCAGCAATCCCGGCCAAAACGGTCCCGGGTTGGAGCTGACGGGGGTTTGACCAGCTGTCCGGGCAGTCTTGGACCCAGGTCTGAGGAGCTGTGGGGTTGACCAGCTATCCCAGCAGACTCGGTCCCGGGTCGAGGGGCCACGGTGTCGAACAGCTGTCCAGACTGACTCGGTCCTGGGTCTGAGCTGATGCGGCTTCTACCACCTATCCTGACCGACTCGGACCCTGGTCCAAAAATCTGTGGGGTAGACTAGCTCTCCCAGCTGACACGGTCCTGGTTCCAATCTGAGGAGGTGTCGACCAGCTGTACTGGACGACTCCGTGGTGGGTCCGAGCTGCTGTAGGTTCGAGGAGCTGTACTGGGTGACTCGGACCCGGGTCTGAGGAGGTGTGAGGTCGACCTTCTATCCCGGCCGACTCCGCCCGGGTCCGAGCTGATGCGGCGTCAACGAGCTATCCCAGCCGACTCTTTCCCTGCTCCGAGCTGCCATAGGCTCGACCGGCAGTCCTGGGTGACTCGGTCCCAGGTACAAGGGTCCCAGGGTGGGTGGGGTCCACCAGCTGTCCCGGCTGACTCTCGCCCGGGTCCAAGGGGCCACGATGTCACCCAGCTGTCCCGGGCACGTAGGACCCCCAGGTCCAAGGGGCTGCACGGTCGGCCGGGAGTCCTATCCCACTCGGACCACAGGTCCGTGGGGCAGAGGGTGGAACAGTTGTCCAGGCCGATTATATTCCTGGGCCGGAGAGACCGAGGGACAGAGGGTCCGCAGGGCCTGGTGGTTAACCAGCTATCACAGCCAACTCGGTCCTGCGTCAGAGCTGAAACGGGGTTGACCAGCTGCCCCCGCCGAATCGGACACTGTGTCTGAGTTGCCGCAGGCTTGACCAGCTGTCCGAGCCGACTTGGACACCCGGTCCAAGGTGACGAGCTTTCAAGCTGTCCCGACCAACTCATGCCCCACCGAGTGTCTGAGGGGTCGACCAGCTGTCCTGTCTGACTCATTCCCGGGTGCAAGTGGCTGCGCTGTTGACCAGCTTTCCCGGGCGACTCGTTCCCATGTCCAAGCAGCCAAGGGGTCGACGTGATGTCCCGGGTGATTCCATCTAGGGTCCGAGTGTCCAAGGGGTCAACTAGATATCCAGGCCGACTTGGTCCTTCCTTCGAACAAACGTGGGATCAACCCGCTGTCCCGGCAGACACGGACCCGTGTCTGTGCAGCTGTTGGGTCGATATGCTTTTCCGGCAGACTCGGTCCCGTGTCCGAGGGGCCATGTTGTTGAACAGCTGTCCCGGCTGACTCAGTCCTGGGTCTGAGCTGCTGCGGCTTCGACCACATATCCCGACCGTCTTGGTCCCGCGTCCAAAAAACTGTATGGTCGACCAGCTCTCCCGGCTGACACGGTCTTGGTTCCGAGCTCACGAGGTGTCGACCAGCTTTACCGGCCCACTCCATCCAGGGTCCGAGCTGCCGTGGGGTCGACCAGCTGTACCGGGTGACTCGGTCCCAGGTCTGAGGAGGTGTGGGGTCGACCTTCTATCCCGGCCGACTCCGTTCCGGGTCCGACCTTAAGCGGCCTCAACCAGCTGTCCCGGCCGACCCGAACCCCGGGTCCGAGGGGCACGGTGTCGAACAGCTCTCCAGGCTGACTAGGATCCTGGGCCATAGAGACCGAGGTACCGAGGGTCCAAGGGGCCTGGCCGTAGACCAGCGTTCACGGTCGACTAGCTGCTGGGGGTTGAGGTGCCGCGAGGTTGACCAGCTGACATGGCCGACAAGGTCCCGGGTCCGCAGAGCCATGGGTTCGACCAGCATTCCGGGCGGATTCTGTCCTGGGTCCGAGGGTTCAACGAGATGTGCCGGTCAACACGCTCCTGTGTCCGAGGGGCCAAAGAGTCGACCAACTATCCTGGCCGACTCGGGCCAGTGTCTGAGCAGCCACGTGGTCGACCAGCTGTCCCGGCCGAAACTTTCCCGTGTCCGAGCAGCCGCACAGTCTACCTTCTGTCCCGGCAGACTCAGGCCCCAGGAACGAGGGTCCAAGAGGTCGACCAGCTGTCCAGGTGGAAACGATTCCATGTCTGAGGGGGTGTGGTGTCGACCAGCTGTCCCAGCCGACTCTGTCATGGGTACAGGGGCCACGGTGGCGACCAGCTGTCCTGGCCAACTTGGACCCAGATCCAAGGAGCCGTGGTGTCGACCAGCTCTCCCGGCCACTCGTTCCTGGTTCCGAGGGGCCGCAGGGTCTACCAGCTGTCCCGGTCGACTCGGTCCCGTGTTCAAGCTGCCGTGGTATCGACCAGATCTCCCGGCCGAATCTGATACCGGGCACTAGTGGTTGCAGGGTCGACCTTCTGCCCTGGCCGACTCGATCCCTTGTCCTAGTGTCCGGGGGTGGCGGGGTCGACCAGATCTCCCGGCCGAATCGGACCACAAGTCCGAGGGGCCTCTGGGTCGACCAGCCCTCCCAGCCAACTGTGTCCCTTGTCCGAGCTCCCGCGTGGTCATACAGCTGTCCCAGGCCACTCGGTCCCTGGTCCGAGGTTCCGAGGCGGGGTGGAGTCAACCAGCTCTCCCAGCCGATTCGGACCCTGGGTCCGAGGATCCTTGGTTTCGACCAACTGTCCCGGGCGACTCGGTCCCGTGTCCAAGGAGCCGAAGGATCAACCAGATGTCCCGGCTGCCTCGGTCCTGTGTCACAAGGGCCACGGGGACGACAGGCTGTCCCAGCCGACTCAGTCTTGTTTCCAAGCTGCCGGGTGTTTGACCAGCTGACCCAGCCGACATGGTCCCTGGTCCGAGCTGGTGCGGGGTCCACCATCTATCCCGGCCGACTTGGTCCTGGGTTCGAGCTGACGTGTCAACCCGCTGTCCTGGCAGACACAGACCCGTGTCCGTACAGCTGTTGGGCGACCAGCTTTGCCGGCCGATGTGGTCCTTGGCCCGGGGTCCCGCTAGGTCAATCAGTTCTCCCGGCTGACGTGGTCCTGCGTCCCAGGGGCTGCGGGTTATACCAGCTTTCCCGGCCGATTCAGTCCCGCGTCCGAGCTGCCTCGGGGTTGACCAGCTGTCCCGGCCAACAAGGTCCCTGGGACCGAGGGTCCGAGATGTCGACCAGCTCTCCCAACCCACTCAGTCCCCTGTCTGAGCTGCGATGGTGTCGACCAACTACCCAGGCCGACACGTTCCTGAGACTGAGGGGCCGCGTGGTCGACGAGCTATTACGGATGACTCGGACCCCAGGTCTGAGGGGCTGCAGGGTCAACCAGCTCTCCCTGCCGACATGCTGTTGAGGGGCGAGGTGCCGCAAAGGGTCGCGTGGTGAAATATTTGTCGCGGCAGACTCGCTGCTGGGTCCAAGGAACGAGAGGGGGTGGGGTCCTCCACTTTCCTGACCGAATCATACCCCGGGTCCCAGGGGCGGTGGGGTCGACCAACTGTCCCGGTCGACTCTTTACCTGGTCCGAGATGCCGCGGGCCGACAAGCAGTCCCGGGCGACTCGGTCCCAGGTCCGAGGGTCCCAGGGTGGGCGGGGCCCACCAGCTGTCCCGGATGACTCTCACTTGTGTCCACAGGGCCACAATGTCAGCCAGCTCTTCCGGGCACCTAGGACCCCCAGGTCCTAGGGGCTTCACTGTCGGCCGGGAGCCCATCCCACTCGGATAACGGGTCTGTGGTGCAGAGCGTCAAACAGCTGTCCAGGCCGAGAATTTTCCTGGGCCGGAGAGCCCGAGGGACAGAAAGTCCGCAGGGCCTGGCAGTTAACCAGCTATCACAGCTGACTCGGTCCTGCGTCAGAGCTGAAACGGGGTTGACCAGCTGTCCAAACCGACTTGGACACCGGGTCCAGGGTGCCGATCTTCGACAAGCTGTCCCGACCGACTCATGCCCCACCGAGGGTCTGAGGGTTCGACCAGCTGTCCTGTCCGACTCATTCCCAGGTGCCAGCGGCTGCGCTGTTGACCAGCTTACCCGGGTGACTCGTTCCCATGTCAAAGCAGCCAAGGTGTCGACGTGCTGTCCCGGTTGATTCCATCCCGAGTCCGAGTGTCCAGGGTGTCGACCAGCTATCCCGGCCGACTCCGTCCTGGGAACGATGTATTGTGGGCTGAAGCAATTGTCACGGGCGACATATTCCTGGTTCTGACGGGCCGCTGGGTCGACCAGCTCTCCCGGCGGAAACGTTCCTGGGGGGATTTTATCGAGGTCAACCAGATCTCCTGACCAATTCGGACCCGGGTATGAAGAGCTGTGTGGTCAACCAGCTGTCCCAGCTGACTCAGACCCTTGTCCGAAGTGATATGGGGCCAACCAGCTATCCAGGCTGACTCAGTCCCAGGTCCGAGGGGCCTCGTGGTCAACCAGCTCTCCCGGCCGACTCTGACCCGGATCCGAGGAACCATGGAATTGACCAGTTATACCGGCCCACTCGGTCTCGGGTCCGAGCTACCCTGGTGTCCTCCAGATGTCCCAGGTCACACGGACCGAGGTGCGAGGAGCTGTGGGGTGGACCGGATCTACCGTCCGACTCGGTCCTGTTTCCTTGCTGACAAGGGGTCGACCAGCTGCCCCAGCAACCACGTACTCCCGGTCCCAGGGGCCATGGGGTCGACCAGCTTTCCCAACAGACTCAGACATGGGTTCTAGTAGCTGTGGGGTTGACCAGATATACCGGCCAACTCTGTCCCGGGTCCGAGCCCGGAGGTGTGGTCCAGCAATCCTGACCAACACGTTCCCAGGTTGGAGCTGACGTGGGTTTGACTAGCTGTCCCGGCAGTCTTGGACCCAGGTCTGAGGAGCTGTGGGGTCGACCAGCTATCTCGGCTTACTCGGTCGTGGGTCCGAGGGCCCACCGGGTCCAACTGCTGTCCCGGCTGACACGGTCCTGTGTCTGAGCTGCTGTGGGTTCGACCACCTATCCCGACCAACTCGGTCCCGGGTCCAACAAACTGTGGGGTCGACCAGCTCTCCCGGCTGACACGGTCCCGGTTCCGAGCTCACGAGGTGTCGACCAGCTCTACCGGCCCACTCGGTCCCGGGTCCGAGCTGCCCTGGGGTCGACCAGCTGTACCGGGTGACTCGGAACCGGGTCTGAGGAGATTTGGGGTCGACCTGCTATCCTGGCCGACTCCGCCTGGGTCCGAGCTGATGCGGCGTCAACCAGCTGTCCCGGCCAACCCGAACCCTGGGTCCGAGGGGCACGGTGTCGAACAGCTCTCCAGGCTGACTAGGTTCCTGGGCCATAGAGACCGAGGTACCCAGGGTCCAAGGGGCCTGGCCGTAGACCAGCGTTCACGGTTGACTCGCTGCTGGGGGCTGAGGTGCCACGAGGTTGACCAGCTGACACGGCCGACAAGGTCCCGAGTCCGCAGAGCCATGTGGTCGACCAGCATTCCGGGCGGATTCTGTCCCGGGTCCGAGGGTTCAACGAGATGTGCCGGCCAACTCATTCCCGTGTCCGAATGGCCACAGGGTCGACCAACTATCCTGGCTGAGTCGGGCCAGTGTTTGAGCAGCCACGTGCTCGACCAGCAGTTCCGGTCGCAAATTTCCCGTGTCCGAGCTGCCACACAGTCTACATTCTGTCCCGGCAGTCTCAGGCCCCAGGAACGAGGGTCCGAGAGGTCGACCAGCTGTCCAGGTGGAAACGATCCCCTGTCTGAGCTGCCATGGTGTTGACCAACTGCCCCGGCTGACTCGTTCCCTAGTCCGAAGGGCCGCGTTGTTGACGAACTAAACCGGATGACTCGGACCCTGGGTCTGAGGGGCTGCAATGTCAACGAGCTCTCCCAGACAACTTGCTATTGATGGGCGATGTGCCACGAGGTGTCGTGTGGTGAAATATTTGTCCCGGCTGACTCGCTGCTGGGTCCAAGGAACGTGAGGGGGCGGGGTCGACCAGTTGTCCTTACCGACTCGGACCCCGGGTCCGAGGGGCTGCAGGGTCAACCAGCTCTCCCGGCTGACTTGCTGTTGAGGGCCAAAGTGCCGCGGGGTCGACCAGCTGTCCCGGCCTACATTTCCCTGGTCCGAGCTGCCGTGGGGTCCACCAGCAGTCCCGGGCGACTCGGTCCCAGGTCCGAGGGTCCCTGGGTGGGCGGGGTCCACCAGTTGTCCTGGCTGACCCCCGCCCGGGTCCAAGGGGCCAAAATGTCACCCAGCTATCCCGGTCACCTAGGACCCCCAGGTCCAAGGGGCTGCAGGGTTGACCAGGAGTCCCGTCCCAGTTGGACCACGGGTCCGTGGGGCAGAGGGTCGAACAGCTGTCCAGGCCGATTATATTCCTGGGCCGGAGAGACCGAGGGACAGAGGGTCCAGCAGGGCCTGGTGGTTAACCAGCTATCACAGCCGACTCGGTCCTGCGTCAGAGCTGAAACGGGGTTGACCAGCTGTCCCCGCCGACTCGGACACCGGGTCCAAGGTGCCGAGCTTTCCACAAGCTGTCCCGACCGACTCATGCCCCACCGAGGGTCTGAGGGGTCGACCAGCGGTCCTGTCCAACTCATTCCCGGGTGCAAGCGGCTGCGCTGTTGACCAGCTTTCCCGGGCGACTGGTTGCCATGTCCAAGCAGCCAAGGTATTTACGTGCTGTCCCGGCTGTTTCCGTCCCGGGTCCGAGTGTCCAAGTCATGGACCAGCTGTACCGGCCGAATCGGATCCCGGGCCCTAGTGGTTGCAGGGTCGACCTTCTGCCCCGGACGACTCCATCCCTTGTCCGAGTGTCTGAGGTTGGCAGGGTTGACCAGATCTCCCGGTCGAATTGGACCACAATTCTGAGGGGCCTCTGGGTCGACCAGCCCTCCCGGCCAACAGTGTCCCTTGTCCGAGCTCCCGCGTGGTCAAACAGCTGTCCCGGGCCACTCGGTCTCTGGTCCGAGGTTCCGATGCGGGCTGGAGTCCACCAGATGTCCCGGCCAATTCGGACCCCGGGTCCGAGGATCCTTGGGGTCGACCAACTGTCCCGGGTGACTCGGTCCCGTGTCCAAAGAGCCGGGGATCGACCAGCTGTCCCGGCCGCCTCAGTCCTGTGTCACAAGGGCCATGGGGTCGACAGGCGGTCCCAGCCGACTCAGTCCTGTGTCCAAGCTGCCGCGTGGTTGACCAGCTGACCCAGCCGACATGGTCCCTGGTCCGAGCTGGTGCGGGGTCGACCAGCAGTTCCGGCCGACTCGTTCCTGGGCCCGGGGTTCCACGAGGTCAACCAGTTCTCCCGGCCGACGTGGTCCTGTGTCCCAGGGGCCGCGTGTTCTACCAGCTTTCCCGGCCGACTCGGTCCCGGGTCCGAGCTGCCTCGGGGTTGACCAGCTCTCCCGGCCAACAAGGTCCCTGGGACCGAGGGTCCGAGACCTCGACCAGCTCTCCCAACCCACTCAGTCCACTGTCTGAGCTGCCATGGTGTCGACCAACTACCCCGGCTGACTCGTTCCCGAGCCCGAGGGGCCGCTTGGTCGACCAGCTATCCCGGATGACTCGGACCCCGGGTCTGAGGTGCTGCAAGGTCAAGCAGCTCTCCCAGCTGACTTGCTGTTGAGGGGCGAGGTGCTGCGAGGGGTCATGTGTTGAAATATTATGTCGCGGCTGACTTGGTGCTGGGTCCAAGGAACGAGAGCGGCTGGGTCGACCAGTTGTCCTGACCGACTCAGACCCTGGGTCCAAGGGGCCGTGGGGTCGACCAGCTGTCCTCGCCTACATTTCCCTGCTCCGAGCTGTAGCAGGGTCGACCAGCCGTGTCGGGAGACTCGGTCCCAAGTCCGAGGGTCCCAGGGTGGGCGGGGTCCACCAGCTGTCCCTTCTGACTCACGCCTGGGTCCAAGGGGCCACGAACTCACCAAGCTGTCCTGGGCACCTAGGACCCCCAGGTCCAAGGGGCTGCACGGTCGGCCGGGAGTCCCATCCCACTCAGACCACGGGTCCTTGGGGTAGAGGGTGGAACAGCTCTCCAGGCCGATTATACAACTGGGCCGGAGAGACTGAGGGACAGAGGGTCCGCAGGGCCTGTCGGTTAACCAGCTATCACAGCTGACTCGGTCCTGCGTCAGAGTTGAAACGGGGTTGACCAGCTGTCCGCGCCGACTCGGACACCAGGTCCAAGGTGCCGAGCTTTCGACAAGCTGTCCCGACCGTCTCATGCCCCACCGAGGGTCTGAGGGGTCGACCAGCGGTCCTGTCCGACTCATTCCCGGGTGCAATCGGCTGCGCTGTTGACCAGCTTTCCCGGGCGACTCGTTCCCATGTCCAAGCAGCCAAGGGGTCGACGTGCTGTCCCGGCTGATTCCGTCCCGTGTCAGAGTGTCCAAGGGGTCGACCAGCTATCCTGGCCGACACGGTCCCTGGTTCGAGCTGACGTGGGTTCAACCCGCTCTCCCGGCAGACACAGACCCGTGTCCGTGTAGCTCTTGGGTCGACCAGCTTTCCTGGCTGACTCGGTCCCAGGTACGATGTACCATGGCCTCAAACAATTGTTCCGGGCGAAATGGTCCAAGTTTTGAGGGGCCGCAGGGTCGAACAGCTCTCCCGGCCAACTCGGACCCCGGGTCCGAATGGTCACGTGGTCGAATAGTGGTCCCGGCTGACTCGACCCTGGCTCCAAGGGTCTGAGGGGCCGCTGGGTCAACCAGCTCTCCCGGCGGAAACGTTCCTGGGTTCAATCTTATCGAGGTCAACCAGATCTCCTGACCAATTCGGACCCGGGTCCTAGGAGCTGTGGGGTCAAGCCGCTCTCCCGGCTGACTCAGACCCTGGTCCCAAGTGATATGGGGTCGACCAGCTCTCCCGGCCGACTCGGTCCCAGGTCCGAGGGGCTTCGGGGTCGACCATCTCTCCTGGCCGAGTCGGACCCGAGTCCGTGGAGCCGTGGCATCGACCAGCTATACCGGCCCACTCGGTCCCGGGTCCGAGCTACCGTGGTGTCATCCAGATGTCCCAGGTGACACGGACCCGGGTGCGAGTAGCTGTGGGGTCGAGCAGATATACCGGCCCACTCTGTCCCGGGTCCGAGCCTGGCGGTGTGGTCCTGCAATCCCGGCCAACAGTCCCGGTTTGGATCTGACGCGGGTTTGACCAGCTGTCCGGGCAGTCTTGGACCCAGCTCTGAGGAGCTGTGGGGTTGACCAGCTATGCCGGCAGACTCGGTCACGTGTCTAAAAAACTGTGGGGTAGACCAGCTCTACCGGCTGACACGGTCTTGGTTCCGAGGTGACGAGGTGTCGACCAGCTGTACCGGACGACTCCATCCCGGGTCCGAGCTGCCGTAGGTTCAAGCAGCTGTACCGGGTGACTCGGATGCGGGTCTGAGGAGGTGTGTGGTGGACCTGCTATCCCGGCCGACTCCGTCCCGTGTCCGAGCTGATGCGGTGTCAACCAGCTGTCCCAGCCGACCATTTCCCTGGTCCGAGCTTCCGCGGGGTCCACCAGCAATCCCGGGCGAATGGATCCCAGGTCCGAGGGTCCCCGGGTGGGCGTGGTACACCAGCTGTCCCGGCTGATTCTCGCCCGTGTCCAAGGGGACACGACTACACCCAGCTGTCCCGGGCACCTAGGTCCCCCAGGGCCAAGGGGCTGCACGGTTGGCCGGGAGTCCCGTCCCACTCAGACCACGGGTCCGTGGGGCAGAGGGTGGAACAGCTGTCCAGGCCGATTATATTCCTGGGCCGGAGAGACCGAGGGACAGAGGGTCCGCAGGGCCTGGCGGTTAACCAGCTATCACAGCCGGCTCGGTCCTGCGTCAGAGCTGAAACGGGGTTGACCAGCTGTCCCCGCCGACTTGGACCCCGGGTCCGAGGGGCCGCAGAGTTGATCAGCTGACCGAGCCGACTCGGACCCCTGGTCCAAGGCGCCAAACTTTCGACAAGTTGTTCCGACCGACTCATGCCCCACCGAGGGTCTGAAGGTTCGACCAGCTGTCCTGTCCTACTTGTTCCTGGGTGCAAGCAGCTGCGCTCTTGACCAGCTTCCCTGGGTGACTCGTTGCCATGTCCAAGCAGCCAATGGGTCGACGTGCTGTCCTGGCTGATTCTGTCCCGTGTCCGAATGTCCAAGGGGTTGACCAGGTATCCCGGCCGACTCGGTCATGGGTTCGAGCTGACGTGGGTCAACCCGCTGTCCCGGCAGACATGGACCCGAGTCCGTGTAGCTCTGGGTCGACCAACTTTCCCGGCTGAATCGTTCCAGGGTACGAAGTACCGTGGGCTCAACCAATTGTCCCGGGCGACATGGTCCTGGTTCTGAGGGCTGCGGGGTCAACCAGCTCTCCTGGCAGACTCGGAGCCCGGGTCCGAAAGGTCACGTGTCGAATAGTGGTCCCAGCTGATTCGACCCTGGGCCAAGGGTTTGAGGACCGCTGGGTCAACCAGCTTTCCTGGCAGAAACGTTCCTGGGTTCAATCTTATCGATTTCAACCAGATCTCCCGACCAATTCGGACCCGGGTCTGAGGAGCTGTGTGGTCAACCAGCTGTCTCGGCTGACTCGGACCCTGGTCCAAAGTGATATGGGGTCGACCAGCTCTCCCGGCCGACTCGGTCCCAGGTCCGAGGGGCCTCGGGGTCGACTAGCTCTCCCGGCCGACTCGGACCCGGGTCCGAGGAGCTGTGGCATCGACCAGTTATCCGGCCCACTCGGTCCCGTGTCCGAGCTACCGTGGTGTCATCCAGATGTCCCAGGTGACACGGACCTGGGTGCGAGGAGCTGTGGAGTGGACCAGATCTACTGTCTGATTCGGTCCTGGTTCTGAGCTGACACGGGGTCAACGAGCTGTCCTGGCTGCCATGTACTCCCGGTCCCAGGGGCCGCAGGGTCGACCGGCTGTCCCGGCTGACTCGGTCTTGTGTCTCATCTGATGCAGGTTCGAGCACATATCAAGACCAACTAGGTCCCGGGTCCAAACATCTGTGGGGTCGAACAGCTATCCCAGCCGACTCGGTCCCGGGTTCGAGCTGACGTGTGGTCCACCCGCTGTCCCAGCAGACACGGACCCGTGTCCGTGTAGCTCTTGGGTCGACCAGCTTTCCCGGCTGACTCCGTCCCGGGTACGTAGTGCCGTGGGTTCAACCAAATGTCCCGGGCGACATGGTCCTGGTTCTGAGGGGCCGCGGGGTTGACCAGCTATCCCGGCCGACTTGGACACCGGGTCTGAATGGTCACGTGGTCGAATAGTGGCCCTGGCTGACGCGATCCTGGGTACAATTGTCTGAGAGGGCGTGGGGTCGACCAGCTCTCCCGGCAGAAACGTTCCTGGGTTCGATCTTATCGAGGTCAACCAGATCTGCTGACCAACTCCGACCCGGGTCGGAGGAGCTGTGGTGTCGACCAGCTATCCCGGCTGACTCGGACCCGTTTCCGTGGAGCTGTGGTTTCGATCAGTTATCCCAGCTGACTCGGTCCCGTGTCCAAGCCACTGCGGTGTCATCCAGTTGTCCCAGGTGAGACAGACTTGGGTGAGAGGAGCTGTGGGTTGGACCAGATCTACCGGCCGACTCGGTCCCAGTTCCAAGCTGACACGGGGTTGACCAGCTGTCCCAGCCGCCACATACTCCCGGTCCAAGGGGCCACGGTGTCGACCAGCTGTCCCAACAAACTCAGACCCGTGTCCAGGTAGCTGTGGGGTCGACCAGATATACCGGCAACATCTGTCCAGGGTCCGAGCCCGGCGGTGTGGTCCAGCCCTCCCGGCCGACTCGGTCCCGGGTTCGAGCTGACGTGGGGTCAAACAGCTCTCCCGGCAGACACGGACCCGTGTCCATGCAGCAGATTGGGTCGACCAGCTTTCCCGGCTGACTCGGTCCCGGGTACAAAGTACCGAGGGCTCAACCAATTGTCCCGGGCGACATGGTCCTGGTTCTGAGGGGCCACGGTGTCGATCAGCTCCCCGGCCGACTCGGATGCCGGGTCTGAGTGGTCACGTGGTCGAATAGTGGTCCCGGCTGACTCGACCCTGGGTCCAAGGGTCTGAGGGGATGCGGCGTCGACCAGCTCTCCTGGCGGAAACGTTCCTGGGTTCGATCTTATCGAGGTCAACCAGATCTCCTGACCAATTCAGACCGTGTCCGAGGAGCTGTGGGGTCGACCAGCTGTACCGGCTGACTCGGACCCTGGTCCGAAGTGATGAGGGGTTGAGCAGATAATCCGGCCGACTAGGTCCCAGGTCCAAGGGGTCTCCGGGTCGACCAGAACTCCTGGCTGACTTGGACCCAGATCCGAGGAGCCGTGGTGTCGACCAGCTATCCCGGCCACTTGGTCCTGGGTCCGAGGGGCCGCGGGATCCACCAGCAGTCCCGGCCGACTTGGTTCCGTGTCAGAGCCGCCGCTGTATCGAACAGCTGTCCCGGCCGAATCGGATCCCGGGCCCTAGTGTTTGCAGGGTTGACCTTTTGCCCCGGCCGAGTCTATCTCTTTTCCGAGTGACCAGGGGTGGCAGGGTCGACCGTACTTCCCGGCCAAATCGGACCACAAGTCCGAGGGGCCTCTGGGTCGACCAGTTCTCCCGGCTGACTGTGTCCTTTGTCCGAGCTCCCACGTTTTCAAACAGCTGTTCCGGGCCACTCGGTCCCTGGTCTGAGGTTCCGAGGCGGGGTGGAGTCAACCAGCTGTCTCGGCCGATTCGGACACCGGGTCCAGGGATCCATGGGGTCAACCAGCTCTCGCAGGCTCCTCGGTCCCGGGTCCGAGGAGCCGAGGAGTCGACCAGCTGTCCCGGCCAACTCGGTCCAGTGTCACAGGGGCAAGGGGTCGACAGGCTGTCTCAGCTGATCAGTTCTGTGCCCAAGCTGCCACGTGTTTGACCAGCTCATGCAGCCGACATGTTCCCTGCTCCGAGCTGGTGCGGGGTTGACCAGCTCTCCCGGCTGACTCGTTCCCAGGCCCGGGGTTCCGCGAGGTCAACCATTTCTCCCGGCCGACGTTCTCCTGCATCCCAGGGGCCGCGGGTTCTACCAGCTTTAACGGCCGACTCAGTCCGGGGTCCGAGCTGCCTCGGGGTTGACCAGCTCTCCCGGCCAACAAGGTCACTGGGACCGAGGGTCCGAGACGTCGACCAGCTCTCCCAACCCACTCAGTCCCCTGTCTGAGCTGCCATGGTGTCGAGCAACTACCCCGGCCGACTCGTTCCCGAGACCGAGGGGCCGCTTGGTCGACCAGCTATCCCGGATGACTCGGACCCCGGGTCTGAGGGGCTGCAGGGTCAACCAGCTCTCCCGGCCGACTTGCTGTTGAGGGGCGAGGTGCCACGAGGGGTCGCGTGGTGAAATATTTGTCCCGGCTGACTCGCTGCTGGGTCCAAGGAACGAAAGTGGGAGGGGTGGACCAGTTGTTCTGACTGACTCAGACCCCAGGTCCAAGGGGCCACGGGGTCGCCCAAGTGTCCCGGCCTACATTTCCCTGGTCCGAGCTGCCGCGGGGTCGACCAGCAGTCCCGGGCGACTCGGTCCCAGGTCCGAGGGTCCCAGGGTGGGCGGGGTCGACCAGCTGTCCCGGTTGACTCTCGCCCGGGTCCAAGGGGCCACGATGTCACCCAGCTGTCCCGGGCACCTAGGTCCCCCAGGTCCAAGGGGCGGAAAGGTCGGCTGGGAGTCCCGTCCCACTCGGACCACGGGTCCGTTGGGCAGAGGGTCGAACAGCTGTCCAGGCCGTTTATATTCCTATGCCGGAGAGACCGAGGGACAGAGGGTCCGCAGGGCCTGGCGGTTAACCAGCTATCACAGCTGGCTCGGTCCTGCGTCAGAGCTGAAACGGGGTTGATCAGCTGTCCCTGCCGACTCGGAACCCGGGTCATAGGTGCCGAGCTTTCGACAAGCTGTCCCGACCGACTCATGCCCCACTGAGGTTCTGAGGGGTCGACCAGCTGTCCTGTCTGACTCATTCCCGGGTGCAAGCAGCTGCGCTGTTGACCAGCTTTCCCGGGCGACTCGTTCCCATGTCCAAGCAGCCAAGGGGTCGACGTGCTTTCCCGGCTGATTCCGTCCGGGTCCGAGTGTCCAAGGGGTCGACCAGCTATCCCGGCCGACTCGGTCCCGGGTTCGAGCTGACGTGGGGTCAACCCTGTGTCCCGGCAGACACAGACCCGTGTCCGTGTAGCTCTTTCGTCGACCAGTTTCCCGGCAGACTTGGTCCCGGGTACGAAGTACCATGTTCTCAACCAATTGTCCCGGGCGACATGGTCCAGGTTCTGAGGGGCCGTGGGGTCGACCAGCTCTCCCGGCCGACTCGGACCCCGGGTGCGAGGGGCCTCGGGGTCGTCCAGCTCTCCCCGCAGACTCGGAACCGCGTGCCAGGAGCCGTGGCATCGACCAATTATACCGGTCTACTCGGTCCCGTGTCCAAGCTACCGTGGTGTCATCCAGATGTCCTAGGTGACACGGACCCGGGAGTGAGGAGCTGTGTGGTGTATCAGATCTACCGGCCGACTCGGTCCCGGTGCCGAGCTGACACGTGGTCAACCAGGTGTCCCGTCCGCCACGTACTCCCGGTCCCAGGGGCCGCCGGGTCAACCAGCTGTCCCGACAGTCTCAGACCCGTGTCCGAGTAGCTGTGTGGTCGACTAGATATACTGGCCCACTCTGTCCCGGGTCCGAGCCCGGCGGTGTGGTCCAGCAATCCCGGCCAACAGGGTCCCAGGTTGGAGCTGACGCGGGTTTGACCAGCTGTCCGGGCAGTCTTGGACCCAGGTCTGAGGAGCTGTGGGGTTGACCAGCTATCCCGGCAGACTCGGTCGAGGGTCTGAGGGGCCACGGTGGCGAACAGCTGTCCCGGCTGACTCGGTCCTGGGTCTGAACTGATGCGGGTTCGACGACCTATCCCGACCGACTCGGTTACGGGTCCAAAAAACTGTGGGGTCGATCAGCTCTCCCGGCTGACACGGTCCCGGGTCCAAGCTGACGGGGTGTCGACCAGCTCTACCGGCCCACTCGGTCCCGGGTCCGAGCTGCTGTGCGGTCGGCCAGCTCTACCGGGTGACTCGGACCCGGGTCTGAGGAGGTGTGGGGTCGACCTGTTATCCCGGCCGACTCCGTCCTGGGTCCGAGCTGATGAGGCATCAACCAGCTGTCCTGGCCAACCTGAACTCTGGGTCCGAGGGGCACGGTGTCGAACAGCTCTCCAGGCTGACTAGGTTCCTGGCCCATAGAGACCGAGGTATCGATGGTCCAAAGGGCCTGGCCGTAGACCAGCGTTCATGGTCGACACGCTGCTGGGGGTTGAGGTGCCACGAAGTTGACCAGCTGACACGGCCGACAACATCCTTGGTCCGAAGGGCCGTGAAGTCGACCAGCATTCAGGGTGGATACTGTCCCGGTTCCAAGGGTTCAACGAGATGTCCCGGCCAAGTCGGTTTCGTTTCCGAGGGGCCACAGGGTCGTCCAACTATCCTGGCCCACTCGGTCCAGTGTCTGTGCAGCCACGTGGTTGACCAGCTGTACCGGCCGCAACTTTCCCATGTCCGAGCTGCCTCACGGTCTACCTTCTATCCTGGCAGACTCGTGCCCCAGGAACGTGGGTCCGAGGGGTCGACCAGCTGTCCAGGTGGAAACGATCCCATGTCTGAGGGGGTGTGGTGTCGACCAGCTGTCCCTGCCGACTCTGTCCTGGGTCCGAGGGGTCGTGGGGTGGACCAACTGTCCCGGGCGAATCGGTCCCGTGTCCGAGGAGCCGAGGGGTCGACCAGCTCTCCCAGCCACCTCGGACCTGTGTCACAGGATCCGTGGAGTCGACCAGCTGTCCCCGCCGACTCTTTCCCTGGTCCGAGCTGCCGCGGGTTCAACCAGCTCTCCCGGCCGACTGTGTTCCTTGTCTGAGCTCCTGCGTCGTCAAACAGCTGTCCAGTGCCACTCGGTCCCTGGTCCGAAGTTTTGAGGCAAGGTGGAGTCAACCAGCTGTCCCGGCTGATTCGGACCCCAGTTCTGAGGATCCATGGGGTCGACCATATGTCCCGGGCGACTCGGTCCAGTGTCCGAGGAGGCGAGGGTTCAACCATCTGTCCCGGCCGCCTTGGTCCAGTGTCACAGGGGCCACGGGGTCGACATCAGTCCCAGCCAACTCAGTCCTGTGTCCAAGTGGCCGCGTGTTTAACCAGCTGACCCACCCGACTTGGTCCCTAGGCCGAGCTGGTTGGGGGTCGACCAGCTGTCCCGGCCAATTCATTCCCTGGTCCAAGCTGCTGTGGGGTCGACCAGCTGTCCCGGGCGACTCGGTCCCAGGTCTGAGGGTCCCAGGGTGGGCGGGTTCCACGAGCTGTCCCAGCTGACTCTCGCCCGTGTCCAAGGGGACACGACTACACCCAGCTGTCCCGGGCACCTAGGTCCCCCAGGGCCAAGGGGCTGCACGGTTGGCCGGGAGTCCCGTCCCACTCAGACCACGGGTCCGTGGGGCAGAGGGTGGAACAGCTGTCCAGGCCGATTATATTCCTGGGCCGGAGAGACCGAGGGACAGAGGGTCCGCAGGGCCTGGCGGTTAACCAGCTATCACAGCCGGCTCGGTCCTGCGTCAGAGCTGAAACGGGGTTGACCAGCTGTCCCCGCCGACTTGGACCCCGGGTCCGAGGGGCCGCAGAGTTGATCAGCTGACCGAGCCGACTCGGACCCCTGGTCCAAGGCGCCAAACTTTCGACAAGTTGTTCCGACCGACTCATGCCCCACCGAGGGTCTGAAGGTTCGACCAGCTGTCCTGTCCTACTTGTTCCTGGGTGCAAGCAGCTGCGCTCTTGACCAGCTTCCCTGGGTGACTCGTTGCCATGTCCAAGCAGCCAATGGGTCGACGTGCTGTCCTGGCTGATTCTGTCCCGTGTCCGAATGTCCAAGGGGTTGACCAGGTATCCCGGCCGACTCGGTCATGGGTTCGAGCTGACGTGGGTCAACCCGCTGTCCCGGCAGACATGGACCCGAGTCCGTGTAGCTCTGGGTCGACCAACTTTCCCGGCTGAATCGTTCCAGGGTACGAAGTACCGTGGGCTCAACCAATTGTCCCGGGCGACATGGTCCTGGTTCTGAGGGCTGCGGGGTCAACCAGCTCTCCTGGCAGACTCGGAGCCCGGGTCCGAAAGGTCACGTGTCGAATAGTGGTCCCAGCTGATTCGACCCTGGGCCAAGGGTTTGAGGACCGCTGGGTCAACCAGCTTTCCTGGCAGAAACGTTCCTGGGTTCAATCTTATCGATTTCAACCAGATCTCCCGACCAATTCGGACCCGGGTCTGAGGAGCTGTGTGGTCAACCAGCTGTCTCGGCTGACTCGGACCCTGGTCCAAAGTGATATGGGGTCGACCAGCTCTCCCGGCCGACTCGGTCCCAGGTCCGAGGGGCCTCGGGGTCGACTAGCTCTCCCGGCCGACTCGGACCCGGGTCCGAGGAGCTGTGGCATCGACCAGTTATCCGGCCCACTCGGTCCCGTGTCCGAGCTACCGTGGTGTCATCCAGATGTCCCAGGTGACACGGACCTGGGTGCGAGGAGCTGTGGAGTGGACCAGATCTACTGTCTGATTCGGTCCTGGTTCTGAGCTGACACGGGGTCAACGAGCTGTCCTGGCTGCCATGTACTCCCGGTCCCAGGGGCCGCAGGGTCGACCGGCTGTCCCGGCTGACTCGGTCTTGTGTCTCATCTGATGCAGGTTCGAGCACATATCAAGACCAACTAGGTCCCGGGTCCAAACATCTGTGGGGTCGAACAGCTATCCCAGCCGACTCGGTCCCGGGTTCGAGCTGACGTGTGGTCCACCCGCTGTCCCAGCAGACACGGACCCGTGTCCGTGTAGCTCTTGGGTCGACCAGCTTTCCCGGCTGACTCCGTCCCGGGTACGTAGTGCCGTGGGTTCAACCAAATGTCCCGGGCGACATGGTCCTGGTTCTGAGGGGCCGCGGGGTTGACCAGCTATCCCGGCCGACTTGGACACCGGGTCTGAATGGTCACGTGGTCGAATAGTGGCCCTGGCTGACGCGATCCTGGGTACAATTGTCTGAGAGGGCGTGGGGTCGACCAGCTCTCCCGGCAGAAACGTTCCTGGGTTCGATCTTATCGAGGTCAACCAGATCTGCTGACCAACTCCGACCCGGGTCGGAGGAGCTGTGGTGTCGACCAGCTATCCCGGCTGACTCGGACCCGTTTCCGTGGAGCTGTGGTTTCGATCAGTTATCCCAGCTGACTCGGTCCCGTGTCCAAGCCACTGCGGTGTCATCCAGTTGTCCCAGGTGAGACAGACTTGGGTGAGAGGAGCTGTGGGTTGGACCAGATCTACCGGCCGACTCGGTCCCAGTTCCAAGCTGACACGGGGTTGACCAGCTGTCCCAGCCGCCACATACTCCCGGTCCAAGGGGCCACGGTGTCGACCAGCTGTCCCAACAAACTCAGACCCGTGTCCAGGTAGCTGTGGGGTCGACCAGATATACCGGCAACATCTGTCCAGGGTCCGAGCCCGGCGGTGTGGTCCAGCCCTCCCGGCCGACTCGGTCCCGGGTTCGAGCTGACGTGGGGTCAAACAGCTCTCCCGGCAGACACGGACCCGTGTCCATGCAGCAGTTGGGTCGACCAGCTTTCCCGGCTGACTCGGTCCCGGGTACAAAGTACCGAGGGCTCAACCAATTGTCCCGGGCGACATGGTCCTGGTTCTGAGGGGCCACGGTGTCGATCAGCTCCCCGGCCGACTCGGATGCCGGGTCTGAGTGGTCACGTGGTCGAATAGTGGTCCCGGCTGACTCGACCCTGGGTCCAAGGGTCTGAGGGGATGCGGCGTCGACCAGCTCTCCTGGCGGAAACGTTCCTGGGTTCGATCTTATCGAGGTCAACCAGATCTCCTGACCAATTCAGACCGTGTCCGAGGAGCTGTGGGGTCGACCAGCTGTACCGGCTGACTCGGACCCTGGTCCGAAGTGATGAGGGGTTGAGCAGATAATCCGGCCGACTAGGTCCCAGGTCCAAGGGGTCTCCGGGTCGACCAGAACTCCTGGCTGACTTGGACCCAGATCCGAGGAGCCGTGGTGTCGACCAGCTATCCCGGCCACTTGGTCCTGGGTCCGAGGGGCCGCGGGATCCACCAGCAGTCCCGGCCGACTTGGTTCCGTGTCAGAGCCGCCGCTGTATCGAACAGCTGTCCCGGCCGAATCGGATCCCGGGCCCTAGTGTTTGCAGGGTTGACCTTTTGCCCCGGCCGAGTCTATCTCTTTTCCGAGTGACCAGGGGTGGCAGGGGTCGACCGTACTTCCCGGCCAAATCGGACCACAAGTCCGAGGGGCCTCTGGGTCGACCAGTTCTCCCGGCTGACTGTGTCCTTTGTCCGAGCTCCCACGTTTTCAAACAGCTGTTCCGGGCCACTCGGTCCCTGGTCTGAGGTTCCGAGGCGGGGTGGAGTCAACCAGCTGTCTCGGCCGATTCGGACACCGGGTCCAGGGATCCATGGGGTCAACCAGCTCTCGCAGGCTCCTCGGTCCCGGGTCCGAGGAGCCGAGGAGTCGACCAGCTGTCCCGGCCAACTCGGTCCAGTGTCACAGGGGCAAGGGGTCGACAGGCTGTCTCAGCTGATCAGTTCTGTGCCCAAGCTGCCACGTGTTTGACCAGCTCATGCAGCCGACATGTTCCCTGCTCCGAGCTGGTGCGGGGTTGACCAGCTCTCCCGGCTGACTCGTTCCCAGGCCCGGGGTTCCGCGAGGTCAACCATTTCTCCCGGCCGACGTTCTCCTGCATCCCAGGGGCCGCGGGTTCTACCAGCTTTAACGGCCGACTCAGTCCGGGGTCCGAGCTGCCTCGGGGTTGACCAGCTCTCCCGGCCAACAAGGTCACTGGGACCGAGGGTCCGAGACGTCGACCAGCTCTCCCAACCCACTCAGTCCCCTGTCTGAGCTGCCATGGTGTCGAGCAACTACCCCGGCCGACTCGTTCCCGAGACCGAGGGGCCGCTTGGTCGACCAGCTATCCCGGATGACTCGGACCCCGGGTCTGAGGGGCTGCAGGGTCAACCAGCTCTCCCGGCCGACTTGCTGTTGAGGGGCGAGGTGCCACGAGGGGTCGCGTGGTGAAATATTTGTCCCGGCTGACTCGCTGCTGGGTTCCAAGGAACGAAAGTGGGAGGGGTGGACCAGTTGTTCTGACTGACTCAGACCCCAGGTCCAAGGGGCCACGGGGTAGCCCAAGTGTCCCGGCCTACATTTCCCTGGTCCGAGCTGCCGCGGGGCCGAACAGCAGTCCCAGGTGACTCGGTCCCAGGTCCGAGGGTCCCAGGGTGGGCGGGGTCCACCAGCAGTCCCGGCTGACTCTCGCCCTGGTCCAAGGGGCCACAATGTCATCCAGCTGTCCCGGGCACCTAGGTCCCCCAGGTCCAAGGGGCTGCACGGTCGGCCGGGAGTCCCGTCCCACTCGGAACACGGGCCCGTGGGGCAGAGGGTCAAAGAGCTGTACAGGCGGATTATATTCCTGGTCCGGAGAGACCGAGGGACAGAGGGTCCGCAGGGCCTGGCGGTTCACCAACTATCACCCCCGACTCCGTCCTGCGTCAGAGCTGAAACAGGGAGACCAGCTGTCCCCGCCGCCTCGGACACCGGGTAGGAGGGACCGCAGGGTTGACCAGCTGTCCAAGCCGACTCAGACCCCGGGTCCAAGGTGCTGAGCTTTCGACAAGCTGTCCCGACCGACTCATGCCCCACCGAGGGTCTGGATGGTCGACCAGCTATCCTGTCAGACTCATTCCCGGGTGCAAGCGGCTGTGCAGTTGACCAGCTTTCCTGGGCGACTCGTTCCCATGACCAACCAGCCAAGGGGTCGACGTGCTCCCGGCTGTTACCGTCCCAGTCCGAGTGTCCAAGCGGTCGACCAGCTATCCCGGCCGACTCGGTCCCGGGAACGATGTACCGTGGGCTCAAGCAATTGTGACGGGCGACATGGTCCTGATTCTGAGGGGCTGCGGGGTCAATCAGCTCTCCCGGCCGACTCGGACCTCGGCACGAAATGGTCACGTGGACGAATAGTGGTCCCGGCTGACTCGACCCTGGTTCCAAGGGTCTGAGGGGCCGCTGGGTCAACCAGCTCTCCCGGCGGAAACGTTCTTGGCTTCGATCTTATCGAGGTCAACCAGAACTCCTGACCAATTCGGACCCGGGTCCTAGGAGCTGTGGGGTCAACCAGCTGTCCCGGCTGACTCGGACCCTTTTCCGAAGGGATATGGGGTAGACCAGCTCTGCCGGCCGAATCGGTCACAGGTCCGAGGATCCTTGTGGTCGACCAACTGTCCCAGCCGACTCGGACCCGTGTCCGAGGAGCCGTGGCATCGACCAGTTATACCGGACTACTCGGTCGTGGGTCTGAGCTATTGTGGTTTCATCCAGTTGTTCCAGGTGACACGGACCCAGGTGCGAGGAGCTGTTTGGTGGACCAGATCTACCGTCCGACTCGGTCCAGGTTCTGAGGTGACACGGGGTCGACCAGCTGCCCCGGCCGCCACGTACTCCCGGTCCCAGGGGCCGCGGGGTCAACCAGCTCTCCCGATAGACTCAGACCCGGGTCCGAGTAGCTGTGGCATCGACCAGATATATCGACCAACTCTGTCCCAGGTCCGAGTCCGGCGGTGTGGTCCAGCAATCCCGGCCAACACGGTTTAGGTTGGAGCTGACGCGGGTTTGACCAGCTGTCAAGTCAGTCTTGGACCCAGGTCTGAGGAGCTGTGGGGTTGCCCAGCTATCCCGGCAGACTCAGTTACGGGTCCAAAAAACTGTGGGCTCGATCAGCTGTCCCAGCTGACTCGGACCCTGGTCCGAAGTGATATAGGGTCGACCAGTCATCCCAGCCGACTAGGTCCCATGTCCGAGGGTCCTCGGGGTCGAACACTTCTCCCGGCCGACTCAGACCCGGGTACGATGAGCCGTGGCATCAACCAGTTATACCGGCCCTCTCGGTCCCGGGCCTGAGCCACCTCGTTGTCATCCAGTTGTCCCAGGTGACATGGACCCGGGTACGAGGAGCTGTGGGGAGGACCAGATCTACCATGTGAATCGGTCGCTGTTCCGAGCTGACACGGTGTCAACCAGCTGTCCCGACAGACTCAGACACGGGTCCGTGTAGCTGTGGGGTCGACCAGATATACCAGCCAACTCTGAGCCCGGCGGTGTGGTCCAGCAATCCCGACCAACACGGTCCGGGTTTGGAGCTGATGCTGGTTTGACCAGCTGTCCGGGCAGTCTTGGACCCAGGTCTGAGGAGCTGTGGGGTTGATAGCTATCCCAGCAGACTCGGTCCCGGGTCCGAGGGCCCACCGGGTCCAAGAGCTGTCCCGGCTGACTCGGTCCTGGGTCTGAGCTGCTGTGGGTTCGACCACCTATCCCAACCAACTCGGTCCCGGGTCCAAAAAATTTTGGGGTCGACCAGCTCTCCCGGCTGACACGGTCCCGGTTCCGAGCTGACCTGGTGTCGACCAGGTCTACCGGCCCACTTGGTCCCGGGTCCGAGCTGCCGTGGGGTCGACCAGCTGTACCGGGTGACTCGGACCCGGGTCTGAGGAGGTGTGGGGTCGACCTGCTATCCCGGCCGACTCCGTCCCGGGTCCGAGCTGATGCGGCGTCAACCAGCTGTCCCGGCCGACCTGAACCCTGGGTCCGAGGGGCAGGGTGTCGAACAGCTCACCAGGCTGACTAGGTTGCTGGGCCATAGAGACCGAGGTACTGAGGGTCCAAGGGGCCTGGCCGTAGACCAGCGTTCACGGTCGACTCGCTGCTGGGGGTTGAGGTGCCACGAGGTTGACCAGCTGACCCGGCCGACAAGGTCCCGGGTCCGCAGAGCCGTGGGGGTCGACCAGCATTCCGAGTGGATTCTGTCCCGGGTCCGAGGATTCAATGAGATGTGCCGGCCAACTCGGTCCCATGTCCGAGGGGCCACAGGGTCGACCAACTATCCTGGCCGACTCAGGCCAGTGTCTGAGCAGCCACGTGGTTGACCAGCTGTTCCGGTCGCAAATTTCCCGTGTCCGAGCTGCCGCACAGTCTACCTTTTGTCCCGGCAGTCTCAGGCCCCAGGAACGAGGGTCCGAGAGGTCGACCAGCTGTCCAGGTGGAAACGATCCCATGTCTGAGGGGTTGTGGTGTCGACCAGCTGTCCCTGCCGACTCTGTCCTGGGTCCAGGGACCATGGTGTCGACCAGCTGTCCTGGCCAACTTAGACCCAGATCCGAGGAGCCGTGGTGTCGACCAGATATCCCGGCCACCCGGTCCTGGTTCCGAGGGGCCGCAGGGTTTACCAGCTGTCCCGGCCGACTCGGTCCCATGTCCGAGCTGCCGCGGTATCAACCAGATCTCCCGGCCGAATCTGATCCCGGGCACCAGTGGTTGCATGGTCGACCTTCTGCCTCGGCTGACTCGATCCCTTGTCCGAGTGTCCGGGGGTGGCGGGGTTGACGAGATCTCAAGCAGAATAGGATCACAAACCCGAAGGGCCTCTGGGTCGACAAGTTCTCCCGGCCGTGTCCCTTGTCCAAGCTCCCGCGTGGTCAAACAGCTGTCCCGGGCCACTCGGTCCCTGGTCCGAGGTTCCGAGGCGGGGTGGAGTCAACCAGCTGTCCCAGCTGATTCGGACCCCGGATCCAAGGATCCTTGTGGTCGACCGACTATCCCGGGTGACTCGGTTCCGTGTCCGAGGAGCCGAGGTGTCGACCAGATGTCATGGCCGCCTCAGTCCTGTGTCACAAGGGCAACGGGGATGACAGGCTGTCCCAGCCGACTCAGTCTTGTTTCCAAGCTGCCGCGTGTTTGACAATGTGACCCAGCCGACCTGGTCCCTTGTCCGTGCTGGTGCGGGGTCCACCATCAATCCTGGCCGACTCGGTCCTGGGTTCGAGCTGATGTGGTGTCAACCCGCTGTCCCGGCAGACCCAGACCCGTGTCCGTGCAGATGTTGTGTCAACCAGCTGTCCCGGCTGACTCGGTCCCGGGCCCGGGGTTCCGCTAGGTCAAGCAGTTCACCCGGCCGACGTGGTCCTGCGTCCCAGGGCCCGCGGGTTCTACCAGCTTTCCCGGCCGACTCGGTCCCGAGTTCCAGCTGCCTCATGGTTGACCAGCTCTCCCGGCCAACAAGGTCCCTGGGACCGAGGGTCCGAGACATCGACCAGCTCTCCCAACGCACTCAGTCACCTGTCTGAGGTCCACCACCTGGGGTCCACCACTTGTCCTGACCGACTCAGACCCCGGGTCCGAGGGGCAGTGGGGTCGACCAACTATCCCGGTCGACTCTTTCCCTGGTCCGAGCTGCCGTGGGTCGACCAGCAGTCCCGGGCGACTCGGCCCCAGGTCCGAGGGTCCCAGGGTGGGCGGGGTACACCAGCTGTCCCGGCTGACTCTCACTCCGGTCCACGGGGCCACAATATCATCCAGCTGTACCGGGCACCTAGGACCCCCAGGTCAAAGGGGCTTCACTCTCGGCCGGGAGCCCATCACACTCGGACCACGGGTGCATGTTGCAGAGCGTCAAACAGCTGTCCAGGCTGATTATATTCCTGGGCCAGAGAGACCGAGGGACAGAAAGTCCGCAGGGCCTGGCGGTTAAGCAGCTATCACCGCCGACTCGGTCCTGCGTCAGAGCTGAAACGGGGTTGACCAGCTGTCCAAACCGACTCGGACACCGGGTCCAAGGTGCCGAGCTTTCGACAAGCTGTCCCAACCGACTTATGCCCCGCCAAGGGTCTGAGGGTTCGACCAGCTGTCCTGTCCGACTCATTCCCAGGTGCCAGCGGCTGCGCTGTTGACCAGCTTTCCCGGGCGACTCGTTCCCATGTCCAAGCAGCCATGGGTCAACGTGCTGTCCCGGTTGATTCCGTCCTGAGTCCGAGTGTCCAGGGTGTCGACCAGCTATCCCGGCCGACTCGGTCCCGGGAACGATGTATCATGGGCTCAAGCAATTGTCACGGGCGACATGGTCTTGTTCTGAGGGGCCGATGGGTCAACCAGCTCTCACGGCGGAAACGTTCCTGGGTTCGATCTTATCAAGGTCAACCAGATCTCCTGACCAATTCGGACCCGGGTATGAAGAGCTGTGGGGTCAACCAGCTGTCCCAGCTGACTCAGACACTTGTCCGAAGTGATATGCGGTCAACCAGCTATCCAGGCTGACTCGGTCCCAGGTCCGAGAGGCCTCGGTGTCGACCAGTTCTCCCGTCGACTCTGACCCGGGTCCGAGGAAGCATGGAATTGACCAGTTATACCGGCCCACTCGGTCCCGGGTCCGAGCTACCGTGGTGTCATCCAGATGTCCCAGGTGACACGGACCCAGGTGCGAGGAGCTGTGGGTGGACCAGATCTACCGTCCAACTCGGTCCTGGTTCCGTGCTGACATGGGGTCGACCAGCTGCACCGGCAACCACGTACTCCCGGTCCCAGGGGCCGTGGGGTAGACCAGCTTTCCCAACAGACTCAGACACTGGGCCGAGTAGCAGTGGGGTCGACCAGATATACCAGCCAACTCGGTCTCGGGTGCGAGCCTGGCGGTGTGGTCCAGCAATCCTGGCCAACACGTTCCTGGTTTGGAGCTGACGCTGGTTTGAACAGCTGTCCCGGCAGTCTTGGACCCAGGTCTGAGGAGCTGTGGGGTTGACCAGCTATCCCGGCAGACTCGGTCCTGGGTCCGAGGGCCCACCGTGTCCAACAACTGTCCCGGCTGATTCGTTCCTGGTCCTGAGCTCATGCGGGTTCCACCACCTATCCCGACAGAATCGGTCCCGGGTCCAAAAAACTGTTGGGTCTACCAGCTCTCCCGGCTGACACGGTCCTGGTTCCGAGCTCACGAGGTGTCGACCAGCTCTACCAGCCCACTCGGTCCCGGGTCCGAGCTGCCGTGGGGTCGACCAGCTGTACCGGGTGACTCGGACGCAGGTCTGAGGAGGTGTGGGGTCGACCTGCTATCCCGGCCTAGTCTGTCCCGGGTCCGAGCTGATGCGGCGTCAACCAGCTGTCCCGGCCGACCTGAACCCCGGGTCCGAGGGGCACGGTGTCGAACAACTCTCCAGGCTGACTAGGTTCCTGGGCCATAGAGACCGAGGTACCGAGGGTCCAAGGGGCCTGGCCGTAGACCAGCGTTCATGGTCGACTCGCTGCTGGGGGTTGAGGTGCCACGAGGTTGACCAGCTGACCCGGCCGACAAGGTCCCGGGTCTGCAGTGCCATGTGGTCGACCAACATTCTGGGCGGATTTTGTCCTTGGTCCAAGGGTTCAACGAGATGTGCCGGCCAACTCGGTCCCGTATCCGAGGGGCCACAGGGTCGACCAACAATCCTGGCAGACTCGGTCGAGTTTCTGAGCAGAAACGTGCTCGACCTGCTGTCCTGGCCGAAACTTTCCCGTGTCCGAGCTGCCACATGTTCTACCTTCTGTCCCGGCAGACTCGGGCCTCAGGAACGAAGTTGCAAGAGGTTGACCAGCTGTCCAAGTGGAAACGATCCCATGTCTGAGGGGGTGTGCTGTAGACCAGCTGTCCCAGCCGACCCTGTCCTGGTTCCAAGGGGACAAGGGGTCGACCAGCTGTCATGGCCGACTTGGACCCAGATCCGAGGAGCCGTGGTGTTGACCAGCTATCCCGTCCACTCGGTCCTGGGTCCGAGGGGCCGTATGATAGACCAGCTGTCCTGGCCGATTCGATCCTGTGTCCGAGCTGCCGCGGAATGGACCAGCTGTCCCTGCCGAATCTGACCCCGGGTTCGAGGATCCATGGGGTCGACCAACTGTCCCGGGCGACTCGGTCCCGTGTCCAAGGAGCCGAGGGTTCGACCAGCTGTCCCGGCCGCCTCGGTCCTGTGTCACAAGGGCCACGGGGTCGACAGGCTGTCCCAGCCGACTCAGTCCTGTGTCCAAGCTGCCGCGTGGTTGACCAGCTGACCCAGCCGACATGGTCCCTGGTCCGAGCTGGTGCGTGGTCGACCAGCTGTCCCGGCCGACTCGTTCCCGGGCCCGGGGTTCCGCGAGGTCCACCAGTTCTCCCGGCCGACGTGGTCCTGCGACCCAGGAGCCGCGGGTTCCACCAGCTTTCCCGGCAGAGTTGGTCCCGGGTCCGAGCTGCCTCGGGGTTGACAGCTCTCCCGGCCAACAAGGTCCCTGGGACTGAGGGTCCGAGACATCGACCAGCTCTCCCAACACACACAGTCCCCTGTCTGATCTGACATGGTGTTGACCAGCTGCACAGGCCGACTCGTTCCCGAGGCCGAGGGGCCGCGTGGTCAACGTGCTATCCCGGATAATTCGGACCCCGGGTCTGAGGGCCTGCAGGGTCAACCAGCTCTCCCGGCCAACTTGCTCTTGGGGGGCGAGGTGCCGCGAGGATGACCAGCTGTCCTGGCAACACAGTCCAGCTTCTGATGTGCCGCGGGGCCGACCAGCTCTCCCGGCCGACTCGGACCCCGGGTCCGAAAGGTCACGTGGTCGAATACTGCTCCCGGCTGACTCGACCCTGGGTCCAAGGGTCTGAGGGGCCGCTGGGTCAACCAGCTCTCCCGGGGGAAACGTTCTTGGCTTCGATCTTATCGAGGTCAACCAGATCTCCTGACCAATTCGGACCCGGGTCCGAGGAGCTGTGGGGTCAAGCCACTCTCCCGGCTGACTCGGACCCTGGTCCCAAGTGATATGGGGTCAACCAGCTCTCCCGTCTGACTCAGTCCCAGGTCCGAGGGGCCTCGGGGTGGAACAGCTCTCCTGGCCGACTTGGACCCGGGTCCGAGGAGCCGTGGCATAGACCAGTTATACCGGTCCATTCGGTCCCGGGTCCGAGCTACCGTGGTGTCATCCAGATATCCCAGGTGACAAGACCCGGGTGCGAGTAGCTGTGGGTTCGAGCAGATATACCGGCCCACTCTGTCCCGTGTCCGAGCACGGAGGTGTGGTCCAGCAATCCCGGCCAACACGCTGCAAGTGGCTGCGCTGTTGACCAGCTTTCCCGGGCGACACGTTCCCATGTCCAAGCAGCCAAGGGGTCGACGTGCTGTCCCAGCTGATTCCTTCCCGGGTCCGAGTGTCCAAGGTGTCGACCAGCTATCCCGGCCGAAACGGTCCCAATTTCAAGCTGATGTGGGGTCAACCCGCTGTCCCGGCAGATCCAGACCCGTTTCCGTGTAGCTTTTGGGCCGACCAGCTTTCCTGGCTGACTCAGTCCCGGGTACGAAGTACCATGGGGTCAACCAATTGTTCCTGGCGACATGGTCCAGGTTCTGAGGGGCCGCGGGGTCGACCAGCTCTCCCGGCCGACTCAGACCCCTGGTCCGAATGCTCACGTGGTCAAATACTGGTCCCGGCTGACTCGACCCTGGCTCCAAGGGTCTGAGGGGACGCTGGGTCGACCAGTTCTCCCGGCGGAAATGTTCCTGGGTTCGATCTTATCGAGGTCAACCAGATCAGACCAATTCGGACCCGGGTCTGAGGAGCTGTGGGGTCAAGCCGCTGTCCCGGGTGAATCGAACCCTGGTCCCAAGTGATATGGGGTCGACCAGCTCTCCTGGCCTACTCGGTCCCAGATCCGAGGGGCCTCGGTGTCGACCAGCTTTCCCGGCCGACACGGCCCCAGGTGACATGGACCCGGGTCCGAGTAGCTGTGGGGTCGACCAGATATACCGGCCCACTCTGTCCCGGGTCTGAGCCCATCGGTGTGGTCCAGCAATTCCAGCCAACACGGTCCCGGGTTGGAGCTGACGCGGGTTTGACCAGCTCTCTGGGCAGTCTTGGACCCTGGTCTGAGGAGCCCTGGGTTTGACCAGCCATCCCGGCAGAATCGGTCGAGGGTCCGAGGGGCCACGGGGTCAAACAGCTGTCCCTCCTGACTCGGTCCTGGGTCTGAGCTGATGCGGCTTCGACCACCTATCCCGACCGACTCGGTCCCAGGTCCAAAATACTCTGGGGTACACCAGCTCTCCCAGCTAACACGGTCCTGGTTCTGAGCTGATGAGGTGTCGACCAGCAACCGGAGGATGCCGTCCCGGGTCTGAGCTGCCGGAGTTTTGAGCAGCTGTACCGGGTGACTCGGACCCGGGTCTGAGTTGCCGCAGGGTTGACCAGCTCTCGGAGCCGACTCAGACACCCGGTCCAAGGTGACGAGATTTCGACAAGCTGTCCCGACAGTCTCATGCCCCACCGAGGGTCTGAGGGGTCGACCAGCTGTCCTGTCCGCCTCATTCCCGGGTGCAAGCGGCTGCACTGTTGACCAGCTTTCCTGGACGACACGTTCCCATGTCCAAGCAGCCAAGGGGTCGACGTGCTGTCCCAGCTGATTCCGTCCCGGGTCCGAGTGTCCAAGGGATGGACCAGCTGTCCCAGCCGAATCGGATCCCGGGCCCTAGAGGTTGCAGGGTCGACCTTCTGCCCCGGCCGACTCGATCCCTTGTCCGAGTGTCCGGGGGTGGCGGGGTCGACCAGATCTCCCGGCCGAATCGGACCACAAGTCCGAGGGGCCTCTGGGTCGACCAGCCCTCCCGGCCAACAGTGTCCCTTGTCCGAGCTCCCGCATGGTCAAACAGCTGTCCCGGGCCACTCGGTCTCTGGTCCGTTGTTCCGATACGGGCTGGAGTCAACCAGCTGTCCCGGCCAATTTGGACCCCGGGTCTGAAGTTCCTTTGGGTCGACCAACTGTCCCGGGCGACTTGGTCCCGTGTCCAAGGAGCCGAGGGGTCGACCAGCTGTCCCGGCTGCCTCGGTGCTGTGTCACAAGAGCCACGGGGTCGACAGGCTGTCCCAGCCGACTCAATCCTGTGTCCAAGCTGCTGCGTGTTTGAACAGCAGACCCAGCCGACATGGTCCCTGGTCCGAGCTGGTGCGGGGTCGACCAGCTGTCCCGGCCGCCTCGTTCCCGGGTTTGAACTGACGTGGTGTCAACCCGCTGTCCCGGTAGACACAGACCCGTGTCCGTGTAGCTCTTTGGTGGACCAGCTTTCCTGGGTGACTTGGTCCCGGGAACGGAGTACCATTGTCTCAACGAATTGTCCCGGGCAACATGGTCTAGGTTCTGAGGGGCTGCGGGGTCGTCCAGCTCTCCTGGCCGACTCAGACCCCGGGTGCGAGGGACCTCGGGGTTGTCCAGCTCTCCCCGCAGACTCGGATCCACGTGCCAGGAGCCGTGGCATCAACCAGTTATACCGGCCCACTCGGTCACGTGTCCGAGCTACCGTGGTGTCATCCAGATGTCCCAGGTGACACGGACCCGGGAGTGAGGAGCTGTGTGTTGGACCAGATCTACCGGCCGACTCGGTCCCAGTGCCGAGCTGACACGTGTTCGACCAGGTGTCCCGTCCGCCATGTACTCCCTGTCCCAGGGGCCGCGTGGTCGACCAGCTGTCCCGACAGTCTCAGACCCGTGTCCGGGTAGCTGTGTGTTCGACTAGATATAACGGCCCACTCTGTCCCGGGTCCGAGCCCGGCGGTGTTTTCCAGCAATCCTGGCCAACAGGGTCCCAGGTTGGAGCTGACGCAGGTTTGACCAGCTGTCCTGGCAGTCTTGGACCCAGGTCTGAGGAGCTGTGGGGTTGACCAGCTATCCCAGCAGACTTGGTCGAGGGTCCAAGGGGCCACGGGGTCGAAAAGCTGTCCCTGCTGACTCGGTCCTGTGTCTGATCTGATGCGGGTTCGACCACATATCCCGACCGACTAGGTCCCGGGTCCAAACATCTGTGGGTTCGAACAGCTATCCCGGCTGACTCGGTCCCGGGTTCGAGCTGAGGTGGGGTGAACCCGCTGTCCCGGCAGACACAGACCCGTGTCCGTGTAGCTCTTTGGTCGACTAGCTTTCCGGCTGACTCGGTCCCGGGTACGAAGTACCGTGGGCTCAACCAATTGTCCCGGGCGACATGGTCCAGGTTCTGAGGGGCCGCGGGGTCGACCAGCTCTCCCGGCCGACTCGAACCCCGGGTCCGAATGGTCACGTGGTCGAATACTGCTCCCGGCTGACTCAACCCTGGCTCCAAGGGTCTGAGGGGCCGCTGGGTCAACCAACTCTCCCGGCAGAAACATTCCTGGGTTCGATCTTATCGAGGTCAACCAGATCTCCTGAAAAATTCAGACCCGGGTCCGAGGAGCTGTGGGGTCAAGCCGCTCTCCCGGCTGAAATGGACCCTGGTCCCAAGTGATATGGGGTCGACCAGCTCTCTCGGCCGACTCGGTCTCAGGTCCGAGGGGCCTCGGTGTCGACCAGATCTCCCGGCCGACTCGGACCCGGATCTGAGGAGCCGTGGCATAGACCAGTTATACCAGCCAACTCGGTCCCGGGTCCGAGCTACCATTGTGTCATCCAGATGTCCCAGGTGACACGGAGCCGGGTCTGAGTAGCTGTGGGGTCGAGCAGATATACCGGCCCACTCTGTCCCGTGTCCGAGCACGGAGGTGTGGTCCAGCAATCCCGGCCAACACGGTCGCGGGTTGGAGCTGACGCGGGTTTGAGCAACTGTCCGGGCAGTCTTGGACCCAGGTCTGAGGAGCTGTGGGGTTGACCAGCTATCCCGGCAGACTCAGTCCCGGGTCCGAAGGGCCACGGTGTCGAACAGCTGTCCCACCTGACTCGGTCCTGGGTCTGAGCTGATGCGGCTTCTACCACCTATCCTGACCGATTCGGTCCCGGGTCCAAAAAACAATGGGGTAGACCAGCTCTCCCGGCTGACACGGTCCTGGTTCCGAGCTGACGAGGCGTCGACCAGCTGTACCGGACGACTCCGTCTCGGGTCCGAGCTGGCGTAGGTTCGAGCAGCTGTACCGGGTGACTCGGACCCGGGCCTGAGGAGGTGTGTGGTCGACCTGCTATCCCGGCCGTCTCCGTCCTGGGTCCGTGCTGATGCGGCGTCAACCAGCTGTCCCAGCCGACTCTTTCACTGGTCCGAGCTGCCGCGGCATCGACCAGCAGTCCCGGGGGACTCGGTCCCAGATCCGAGGGTCCCAGGGTGGGCGGGGTCCAACAGCTGTCCCGGCTGACTCTCGCCCGGGTCCAAGGGGCCACGATGGCACCCAGCTGTCCCGGGCACCAAGTCCCCAAGGTCCAAGGTGCTGCTTGGTCATCCGGGAGTCCCATCCCACTCAGACCACCTGTCTGTGGGGCAGAGGCTCGAACAGCGGTCCAGGTCAATTATATTCCTGGGCCGGAGAGACCGAGGGACAGAGGGTCCGCAGGGTCTGGCGGTTAACCAGCTATCACAGCTGACTCGGTCCTGCGTCAGAGCTGAAACGGGGTTGGCCAGCTGACCCGCCGACTCGGACACCGGGTCCAAGGTGCCAAGCTTTCGACAAGCTGTCCCGACCGTCTCATGCCCCTCCGAGGGTCTGAGGGGTCGACCAGCTGTCCTGTCTGACTCATTCCTTGGTGCAAGCGGCTGCGCTGTTGACCAGCTTACCCGGGCGACTCGTTCCCATGTCCAAGCAGCCAAGGGGTCGACGTGCTGTCCCGGCTGATTCCGTCCCCGGTCCGAGTGTCCAAGGAGTGGACAAGCTGTCCTGGCCGAATCGGATCCCGGGCCCTAGTGGTTGCAGGGTCGACCTTCTGCCCCGGCCGACTCGATCCCTTGTCTGAGTGTCCGGGGGTGGCGGGGTCGCCCAGATCTCCTGGCCGAATCGGACCACAAGTCCGAGGGGCCTCTGGGTCGACCAGCCCTCCCGGCCAACTCTGTCCCTTGTCCGAGCTGCCACGTGGTCAAACAGCTGTCCCGGGCCACTCGGTCTCTGGTCCGTTGTTCCGATACGGGCTGGAGTCAACCAGCTGTCCCGGCCAATTTGGACCCCGGGTCTGAAGTTCCTTTGGTTCGACCAACTGTCCCGGGCGACTCGGTCCCGTGTCCAAGGAGCCGAGGGGTCGACCAGCTGTCCCGGCTGCCTCGGTCCTGTGTCACAAGAGCCACGGGGTCGACAGGCTGTCCCAGCCGACTCAATCCTGTGTCCAAGCTGCCGCGTGTTTGAACAGCAGACCCAGCCGGCTTGGTCCCTGGTCCGAGCTGGTGCGGGGTCGACCAGCTGTCCTGGCCGCCTCGTTCCCGGGTTTGAACTGACGTGGTGTCAACCCGCTGTCCCGGTAGACACAGACCCGTGTCCGTGTAGCTCTTTGGTGGACCAGCTTTCCTGGGTGACTTGGTCCCGGGAACAGAGTACCATTGTCTCAACGAATTGTCCCGGGCAACATGGTCTAGGTTCTGAGGGGCTGCGGGGTCGTCCAGCTCTCCTGGCCGACTCAGACCCCGGGTGCGAGGGACCTCGGGGTTGTCCAGCTCTCCCCGCAGACTCGGATCCACGTGCCAGGAGCCGTGGCATCAACCAGTTATACCGGCCCACTCGGTCACGTGTCCGAGCTACCGTGGTGTCATCCAGATGTCCCAGGTGACACGGACCCGGGAGTGAGGAGCTGTGTGTTGGACCAGATCTACCGGCCGACTCGGTCCCAGTGCCGAGCTGACACGTGTTCGACCAGGTGTCCCGTCCGCCATGTACTCCCTGTCCCAGGGGCCGCGTGGTCGACCAGCTGTCCCGACAGTCTCAGACCCGTGTCCGGGTAGCTGTGTGTTCGACTAGATATAACGGCCCACTCTGTCCCGGGTCCGAGCCCGGCGGTGTTTTCCAGCAATCCTGGCCAACAGGGTCCCAGGTTGGAGCTGACGCAGGTTTGACCAGCTGTCCTGGCAGTCTTGGACCCAGGTCTGAGGAGCTGTGGGGTTGACCAGCTATCCCAGCAGACTTGGTCGAGGGTCCAAGGGGCCAAGGGGTCGAAAAGCTGTCCCTGCTGACTCGGTCCTGTGTCTGATCTGATGCGGGTTCGACCACATATCCCGACCGACTAGGTCCCGGGTCCAAACATCTGTGGGTTCGAACAGCTATCACGGCTGACTCGGTCCCGGGTTCGAGCTGAAGTGGGGTGAACCCGCTGTCCCGGCAGACACAGACCCGTGTCCGTGTAGCTCTTTGGTCGACTAGCTTTCCCGGCTGACTCGGTCCCGGGTACGAAGTACCGTGGGCTCAACCAATTGTCCCGGGCGACATGGTCCAGGTTCTGAGGGGCCGCGGGGTCGACCAGCTCTCCCGGCCGACTCGGACCCCGGGTCCGAATGGTCACGTGGTCGAATACTGCTCCCGGCTGACTCGACCCTGGCTCCAAGGGTCTGAGGGGCCGCTGGGTCAACCAACTCTCCCGGCGGAAACATTCCTGGGTTCGATCTTATCGAGGTCAACCAGATCTCCTGAAAAATTCAGACCCGGGTCCGAGGAGCTGTGGGGTCAAGCCGCTCTCCCGGCTGAAACGGACCCTGGTCCCAAGTGATATGGGGTCGACCAGCTCTCTCGGCCGACTCGGTCCCAGGTCCGAGGGGCCTCGGTGTCGACCAGATCTCCCGGCTGACTCGGACCCGGATCTGAGGAGCCGTGGCATAGACCAGTTATACCAGCCAACTCGGTCCCGGGTCCGAGCTACCATTGTGTCATCCAGATGTCCCAGGTGACACGGACCCGGGTGCGAGTAGCTGTGGGGTCGAGCAGATATACCGGCCCACTCTGTCCCGTGTCCGAGCGCGGAGGTGTGGTCCAGCAATCCCGGCCAACACGGTCGCGGGTTGGAGCTGACGCGGGTTTGAGCAACTGTCCGGGCAGTCTTGGACCCAGGTCTGAGGAGCTGTGGGGTTGACCAGCTATCCCGGCAGACTCAGTCCCGGGTCCAAAGGGCCACGGTGTCGAACAGCTGTCCCACCTGACTCGGTCCTGGGTCTGAGCTGATGCGGCTTCTACCACCTATCCTGACCGATTCGGTCCCGGGTCCAAAAAACAATGGGGTGGACCAGCTCTCCCGGCTGACACGGTCCTGGTTCCAAGCTGACGAGGTGTCGACCAGCTGTACCAGATGACTCCGTCTCGGGTCCGAGCTGGCGTAGGTTCGAGCAGCTGTACCGGGTGACTCGGACCCGGGCCTGAGGAGGTGTGTGGTCGACCTGCTATCCCGGCCGACTCCGTCCCGGGTCTGCGCTGATGCGGCGTCAACCAGCTGTCCCAGCCGACTCTTTCACTGGTCCGAGCTGCCGCGGCATCGACCAGCAGTCCCGGGCGACTCGGTCCCAGGTCCGAGGTTCCCAGGGTGGGCGGGGTCCAACAGCTGTCCCGGCTGACTCTCGCCCGGGTCCAAGGGGCCACGATGGCACCCAGCTGTCCCGGGCACCAAGACCCCAAGGTCCAAGGCGCTGCTTGGTCATCTGGGAGTCCCATCCCACTCAGACCACCTGTCTGTGGGGCAGAGGCTCGAACAGCTGTCCAGGTCGATTATATTCCTGGGCCGGAGAGACCGAGGGACAGAGGGTCCGCAGGGTCTGGCGGTTAACCAGCTATCACAGCTGACTCGGTCCTGCGTCAGAGCTGAAACGGGGTTGACCAGCTGACCCGCTGACTCGGACACCGGGTCCAAGGTGCCAAGCTTTCGACAAGCTGTCCCGACCGTCTCATGCCCCACCGAGGGTCTGAGGGGTCGACCAGCTGTCCTGTCCGACTCATTCCCGGCTGCAAGTGGCTGCGCTGTTGACCAGCTTTCCCGGGCGACACGTTCCCATGTCCAAGCAGCCAAGGGGTTGACGTGCTGTCCCAGCTGATTCCTTCCCGGGTCCGAGTGTCCAAGGTGTCGACCAGCTATCCCGGCCGAAACGGTCCCAATTTTAAGCTGATGTGGGGTCAACCCGCTGTCCCGGCAGATCCAGACCCGTTTCCGTGTAGCTTTTGGGCCGACCAGCTTTCCTGGCTGACTCAGTCCCGGGTACGAAGTACCATGGGGTCAACCAATTGTTCCTGGCGACATGGTCCAGGTTCTGAGGGGCCGCGGGGTCGACCAGCTCTCCCGGCCGACTCAGACCCCTGGTCCGAATGGTCACGTGGTCAAATACTGGTCCCAGCTGACTCGACCCTGGCTCCAAGGGTCTGAGGGGACGCTGGGTCGACCAGTTCTCCCGGCGGAAATGTTCCTGGGTTCGATCTTATCGAGGTCAACCAGATCAGACCAATTCGGACCCGGGTCTGAGGAGCTGTGGGGTCAAGCCACTGTCCCGGGTGAATCGAACCCTGGTCCCAAGTGATATGGGGTCGACCAGCTCTCCTGGCCTACTCGGTCCCAGATCCGAGGGGCCTCGGTGTCGACCAGCTTTCCCGGCCGACACGGCCCCAGGTGACATGGACCCGGGTCCGAGTAGCTGTGGGGTCGACCAGATATACCGGCCCACTCTGTCCCGGGTCTGAGCCCATCGGTGTGGTCCAGCAATTCCAGCCAACACGGTCCAGGGTTGGAGCTGACGCGGGTTTGACCAGCTCTCTGGGCAGTCTTGGACCCTGGTCTGAGGAGCCCTGGGTTTGACCAGCCATCCCGGCAGAATCGGTCGAGGGTCCGAGGGGCCACGGGGTCAAACAGCTGTCCCTCCTGACTCGGTCCTGGGTCTGAGCTGATGCGGCTTCGACCACCTATCCCGACCGACTCGGTCCCGGGTCCAAAATACTCTGGGGTACACCAGCTCTCCCAGCTAACACGGTCCTGGTTCTGAGCTGATGAGGTGTCGACCAGCAACCGGAGGATGCCGTCCCGGGTCTGAGCTGCCGGAGTTTTGAGCAGCTGTACCGGGTGACTCGGACCCGGGTCTGAGTTGCCGCAGGGTTGACCAGCTCTCGGAGCCGACTCGGACACCCGGTCCAAGGTGACGAGATTTCGACAAGCTGTCCCGACAGTCTCATGCCCCACCGAGGGTCTGAGGGGTCGACCAGCTGTCCTGTCCGCCTCATTCCCGGGTGCAAGCGGCTGCACTGTTGACCAGCTTTCCTGGACGACACGTTCCCATGTCCAAGCAGCCAAGGGGTCGACGTGCTGTCCCAGCTGATTCCGTCCCGGGTCCGAGTGTCCAAGGGATGGACCAGCTGTCCCAGCCGAATCGGATCCCGGGCCCTAGAGGTTGCAGGGTCGACCTTCTGCCCCGGCCGACTCGATCCCTTGTCCGAGTGTCCGGGGGTGGCGGGGTCGACCAGATCTCCCGGCCGAATCGGACCACAAGTCCGAGGGGCCTCTGGGTCGACCAGCCCTCCCGGCCAACAGTGTCCCTTGTCCGAGCTCCCGCGTGGTCAAACAGCTGTCCCGGGCCACTCGGTCTCTGGTCCGTTGTTCCGATACGGGCTGGAGTCAACCAGCTGTCCCGGCCAATTTGGACCCCGGGTCTGAAGTTCCTTTGGTTCGACCAACTGTCCCGGGCGACTCGGTCCCGTGTCCAAGGAGCCGAGGGGTCGACCAGCTGTCCCGGCTGCCTCGGTCCTGTGTCACAAGAGCCACGGGGTCGACAGGCTGTCCCAGCCGACTCAATCCTGTGTCCAAGCTGCCGCGTGTTTGAACAGCAGACCCAGCCGGCATGGTCCCTGGTCCGAGCTGGTGCGGGGTCGACCAGCTGTCCCGGCCGCCTCGTTCCCGGGTTTGAACTGACGTGGTGTCAACCCGCTGTCCCGGTAGACACAGACCCGTGTCCGTGTAGCTCTTTGGTGGACCAGCTTTCCTGGGTGACTTGGTCCCGGGAACAGAGTACCATTGTCTCAACGAATTGTCCCGGGCAACATGGTCTAGGTTCTGAGGGGCTGCGGGGTCGTCCAGCTCTCCTGGCCGACTCAGACCCCGGGTGCGAGGGACCTCGGGGTTGTCCAGCTCTCCCCGCAGACTCGGATCCACGTGCCAGGAGCCGTGGCATCAACCAGTTATACCGGCCCACTCGGTCACGTGTCCGAGCTACCGTGGTGTCATCCAGATGTCCCAGGTGACACGGACCCGGGAGTGAGGAGCTGTGTGTTGGACCAGATCTACCGGCCGACTCGGTCCCAGTGCCGAGCTGACACGTGTTCGACCAGGTGTCCCGTCCGCCATGTACTCCCTGTCCCAGGGGCCGCGTGGTCGACCAGCTGTCCCGACAGTCTCAGACCCGTGTCCGGGTAGCTGTGTGTTCGACTAGATATAACGGCCCACTCTGTCCCGGGTCCGAGCCCGGCGGTGTTTTCCAGCAATCCTGGCCAACAGGGTCCCAGGTTGGAGCTGACGCAGGTTTGACCAGCTGTCCTGGCAGTCTTGGACCCAGGTCTGAGGAGCTGTGGGGTTGACCAGCTATCCCAGCAGACTTGGTCGAGGGTCCAAGGGGCCAAGGGGTCGAAAAGCTGTCCCTGCTGACTCGGTCCTGTGTCTGATCTGATGCGGGTTCGACCACATATCCCGACCGACTAGGTCCCGGGTCCAAACATCTGTGGGTTCGAACAGCTATCACGGCTGACTCGGTCCCGGGTTCGAGCTGAAGTGGGGTGAACCCGCTGTCCCGGCAGACACAGACCCGTGTCCGTGTAGCTCTTTGGTCGACTAGCTTTCCCGGCTGACTCGGTCCCGGGTACGAAGTACCGTGGGCTCAACCAATTGTCCCGGGCGACATGGTCCAGGTTCTGAGGGGCCGCGGGGTCGACCAGCTCTCCCGGCCGACTTGGACCCCGGGTCCGAATGGTCACGTGGTCGAATACTGCTCCCGGCTGACTCGACCCTGGCTCCAAGGGTCTGAGGGGCCGCTGGGTCAACCAACTCTCCCGGCGGAAACATTCCTGGGTTCGATCTTATCGAGGTCAACCAGATCTCCTGAAAAATTCAGACCCGGGTCCGAGGAGCTGTGGGGTCAAGCCGCTCTCCCGGCTGAAACGGACCCTGGTCCCAAGTGATATGGGGTCGACCAGCTCTCTCGGCCGACTCGGTCCCAGGTCCGAGGGGCCTCGGTGTCGACCAGATCTCCCGGCTGACTCGGACCCGGATCTGAGGAGCCGTGGCATAGACCAGTTATACCAGCCAACTCGGTCCCGGGTCCGAGCTACCATTGTGTCATCCAGATGTCCCAGGTGACACGGACCCGGGTGCGAGTAGCTGTGGGGTCGAGCAGATATACCGGCCCACTCTGTCCCGTGTCCGAGCGCGGAGGTGTGGTCCAGCAATCCCGGCCAACACGGTCGCGGGTTGGAGCTGACGCGGGTTTGAGCAACTGTCCGGGCAGTCTTGGACCCAGGTCTGAGGAGCTGTGGGGTTGACCAGCTATCCCGGCAGACTCAGTCCCGGGTCCAAAGGGCCACGGTGTCGAACAGCTGTCCCACCTGACTCGGTCCTGGGTCTGAGCTGATGCGGCTTCTACCACCTATCCTGACCGATTCGGTCCCGGGTCCAAAAAACAATGGGGTGGACCAGCTCTCCCGGCTGACACGGTCCTGGTTCCAAGCTGACGAGGTGTCGACCAGCTGTACCAGATGACTCCGTCTCGGGTCCGAGCTGCCGTAGGTTCGAGCAGCTGTACCGGGTGACTCGGACCCGGGCCTGAGGAGGTGTGTGGTCGACCTGCTATCCCGGCCGACTCCGTCCCGGGTCTGCGCTGATGCGGCGTCAACCAGCTGTCCCAGCCGACTCTTTCACTGGTCCGAGCTGCCGCGGCATCGACCAGCAGTCCCGGGCGACTCGGTCCCAGGTCCGAGGTTCCCAGGGTGGGCGGGGTCCAACAGCTGTCCCGGCTGACTCTCGCCCGGGTCCAAGGGGCCACGATGGCACCCAGCTGTCCCGGGCACCAAGACCCCAAGGTCCAAGGCGCTGCTTGGTCATCTGGGAGTCCCATCCCACTCAGACCACCTGTCTGTGGGGCAGAGGCTCGAACAGCTGTCCAGGTCGATTATATTCCTGGGCCGGAGAGACCGAGGGACAGAGGGTCCGCAGGGTCTGGCGGTTAACCAGCTATCACAGCTGACTCGATCCTGCGTCAGAGCTGAAACGGGGTTGACCAGCTGACCCGCTGACTCGGACACCGGGTCCAAGGTGCCAAGCTTTCGACAAGCTGTCCCGACCGTCTCATGCCCCACCGAGGGTCTGAGGGGTCGACCAGCTGTCCTGTCTGACTCATTCCTTGGTGCAAGCGGCTGCGCTGTTGACCAGCTTGCCCGGGCGACTCGTTCCCATGTCCAAGCAGCCAAGGGGTCGACGTGCTGTCCCGGCTGATTCCGTCCCCGGTCCGAGTGTCCAAGGAGTGGTCAAGCTGTCCTGGCCGAATCGGATCCCGGGCCCTAGTGGTTGCAGGGTCGACCTTCTTCCCCGGCCGACTCGATCCCTTGTCTGAGTGTCCGGGGGTGGCGGGGTCGCCCAGATCTCCTGGCCGAATCGGACCACAAGTCCGAGGGGCCTCTGGGTCGACCAGCCCTCCCGGTCAACTCTGTCCATTGTCCGAGCTGCCACGTGGTCAAACAGCTGTCCCGGGCCACTCGGTCTCTGGTCCGAGGTTCCAATGCAGGCTGGAGTCAACCAGCTGTCCCGGCCAATTCGGACCCCGGGTCCGAGGATCCTTGGGGTCGACCAACTGTCCCGGGTGACTCGGTCCCGTGTCCAAAGAGCCGAGGGTTCGACCAGCTGTCCCGGCCGCCTCGGTCCTGTGTCACAAGGGTCACGTGGTCGACAGGCTGTCCCAGCCGACTCAGTCCTGTGTCCAAGCTGCCGCGTGGTTGACCAGCTGACCCAGCCGACATGGTCCCTGGTCCGAGCTGGTGCGGGGTCGACCAACTGTCCTGGCCGACTCATTCCCGGGACCGGGGTTCCGCGAGGTCAACCAGTTCTCCCGGCCGACATGGTCCTGCGTCCCAGGGGCCGTGGGTTCTACCAGCTTTCCCTGCCGACTCGGTCCCGGGTTCGAGCTGCCTTGGGGTTGACCAGGTCTCCCGGCCAACAAGGTCCCTAGGACCGAGGGTCCGAGACATCGACCAGCTCTCCCAACCCACTCAGTCCCCTGTCTGAGCTGCCATGGTGTCGACCAACTACCCCGGCCGACTCGTTCCCGAGACCGAGGGGCCGCGTGGTCGACCAGCTATCCCGGATGACTCGGACCCCGGGTCTGAGGGGCTGCAGGGTCAACCAATTCTCCCGGCCGTCTTGCTGCTGAGGAGAGAGGTGCCGCGAGGGGTCTCGTGGTGAAATATTTGTCCCGGCTGACTCGCTGCTGGGTCCAAGGAACGAGAGGGGGCGGGGTCGACCAGTTGTCCTGACCGACTCAGACCACGGGTCCAAGGGGCCGCGGGGTCAACCAGCTGTCCTGGCCTAAATTTCCCTGCTCCGAGCTGCCGCGGGGTCGACCAGCAGTCCCGGGCGACTCGGTCCCAGCTCCGAGGGTCCCAGGGTGGGCGGGGTCCACCATCTGACACGGCTGACTCTCGCCCGGGTCCAAGGGGCCAGGATGTCACCCAGCTGTCCCGGGCACCTAGTTGCCCCAGGTCCAATTGGCTGCAAGGTCGGCTGTGAGTCCTGTCCCACTCGGACAACGGGTCCGTGGGGCAGAGGGTGGAACAGCTGTCCAGGCCGATTATGTTCCTGGGCCGGAGAGACCGAGGGACAGAGGGTCCGCAGGGCCTGGCGGTTAAGCAGCTATCACAGCCGACTCGGTCCTGCGTCAGAACTGAAACGGGGTGGAACAGCTGTCCCCGCCGACTCGGACAGTGGGTCTGAGTTACCGCAGGGTTGACCAGCTCTCCGAGCCGACTCGGACACCCGGCCCAATATGCCGAGCTTTCGACAAGCTGTCCCGACCGACTCATGCCCCACGGAGTGTCTGAGTTGTCGACCAGGTGTCCTGTCCGACTCATTCCAAGGTGCAAGCAGCTGCGTTGTTGACCAGCATTCCCGGGCGACTCGTTCCCGTGTCCAAGCAGACAAGGGGTCGATGTGCTGTCCCGGCTGATTCCGTTCCGGGTCCGAGTGTCCAAGGTGTGGACCAGCTGTCCCAGCCGAATAGGATCCCGGGCCCTAGTGGTTGCAAGGTCGACCTTCTGCCCCGGCCGACTTGATCCCTTGTCCAAGTGTCCGGGGTGGCGGGGTCGACCAGATCTCCCGGCGGAATCGGGCCACAAGTCCGAGGGGCCTCTGGGTCGACCAGCCCTCCCGGCCAACTGTGTCCCTTGTCCGAGCTAACGCGTGGTCAAACAGCTGTCCCGGGCCACTCGGTCTCGGTTCGGAGTTGCCTCGGGGTTGACCAGCTTTCCCGGCCAACAAGGTCCCTGGGACCGAGGGTCCGAGACGTCGACCAGCTCTCCCAACCCACTCAGTCCCCTGTCTGAGCTGCCATGGTGTCGACCAACTACCCGGGCCGAATCGTTCCCGAGACTGAGGGGCCGCTTGGTCGACCAGCTATCCCGGGTGACTCGGACCCCTTGTCTGAGGGGCTGCAGGGTCAACCAGCTCTCCTGGCCGACTTGCTGTTGAGGGGCGAGGTGCTGCGAGGGGTCTCGTGGCGAAATATGTGTCACGGCTGACTCGCTGCTGGGTCCAAGGAATGAGAGGGGGCGAGGTCAACCAGTTGTCCTGACCGAATCATAGCCGGAATCCAAGGGGCCGTGGGGTCGACCAGCTATCCCGGCCTACATTTCCCTGGTCCGTGCTGCCGCGGGGTCGACCAGCAGTCCCGGGAGACTCGGTCCGAAGTCTGAGGGTCCCAGGGTGGGCGGGGTCCAACAGCAGTCCTGGCTGAGTCTTGCCCGGGTCCAAGGGGCCCTGATGTCACACAGCTGTCCCAGGCACCTTGGTCCCCCAGGTCCAAGGGGCTTAACGGTCGGCCGGAAATCCCGTCCCTATCAGACCACAGGTCCGTGGGGCAGAGGGTGGAACAGCTGTCCAGGCCGATTATATTCCTGAGCCGGAGAGACCGAGGGACAGAGGGTCCGCAGGGCCTGGCGGTTAAGCAGCTATTACAGCCGAATCGGTCCTGCGTCAGAGCTGAAACGGTGTTGACCAGCTGTCCCCGCCGACTCGGACACTAGGTCCAAGCTGCCGAGCTTTCGACAAACTGTCCCGACCGACTCATGCCCCACCGAGGGTCTGAGGGGTCGACCAGCTCTCCTGTCCGACTCATTCCCTGGTGCAAGCGGCTGCGCTGTTGACCAGCTTTTCCCGGGTGACTCGTTCCCATGTCCAAGCAGCCAAGGGGTCGACGTGCTGTCCCGGCTGATTCTGTCCCGGGTCCGAGTGTCCAAGTGTTCGACCTGCTATCCCGGCCGACTCCGTCCCGGGTCCGCGCTGATGCGGCGTCAACCAGCTGTCCCAGCCGACTCTTTCACTGGTCCGAGCTGCCGCGGCGTCGACCAGCAGTCCCGGGCAACTCGGTCCCAGGTCCGAGGGTCCCAGGGTGGGCGGGGTCCAACAGCTGTCCCGGCTGACTCTCCCCGGGTCCAAGGGACCACGATGGCACCCAGCTGTCCCGGGCACCAAGACCCCAAGGTCCAAGGCGCTGCTTGGTCGTCCAGGAGTCCCATCCCACTCAGACCACCTGTCTGTGGGGCAGAGGCTCGAACAGCTGTCCAGGTCGATTATATTCCTGGGCCGGAGAGAGACCGAGGGACAGAGGGTCCGCAGGGCCTGGCGGTTAACCAGCTATCACAGCTGACTCGGTCCTGCGTCAGAGCTGAAACGGGGTTGACCAGGTGACCCGCCGACTCGGACCACCGGGTCCAAGGTGCCGAGCTTTCGACAAGCTGTCCCGACCGTCTCATGCCCCACCGAGGGTCTGAGGGGTCGACCAGCTGTCCTGTCTGACTCATTCCCTGGTGCAAGCGGCTGCGCTGTTGACCAGCTTACCCGGGCGACTCGTTCCCATGTCCAAGCAGCCAAGGGGTGACGCGCTGTCCCGGCTGATTCCGTCCCGGGTCCGAGTTCCAAGGAGTGGACAAGCTGTCCTGGCCAAATAGGATCCCGGGCCCTATTGGTTGCAGGGACGACCTTCTGCCCTGGCCGACTCGATCCCTTGTCCGAGTGTCCGGGGTCGACCAGATCTCCCGGCCGAATCGGACCACAAGTCCGAGGGGCCTCTGGGTCGACCAGCCCTCCCGGCCAACTCTGTCCCTTGTAGGAGCTGCCGCGTGTTCAAACAGCTGTCCCGGGCCACTCGGTCTCTGGTCCGATGGTTCCGATGCGGGCTGGAGTCCACCAGATGTCCCGGCCAATTCGGACCCCGGGTCCGAGGATCCTTGGGGTCGACCAACTGTCCCGGGTGACTCGGTCCCGTGTCCAAAGAGCTGAGGGTTCGACCAGCTGTCCCGGCCGCCTCGGTCCTGTGTCACAAGGGTCACGTGGTCGACAGGCTGTCCCAGCCGACTCAGTCCTGTGTCCAAGCTGCCGCGTGGTTGACCAGCTGACCCAGCCGACATGGTCCCTGGTCCGAGCTGGTGCGGGGTCGACCAGCTGTCCCCGGCCGACTCATTCCCGGGACCGGGGTTCCGCGAGGTCAACCAGTTCTCCCGGCCGACATGGTCCTGCGTCCCAGGGGCCGTGGGTTCTACAGCTTTCCCGGCTGACTCGGTCCCGGGTTCGAGCTGCCTTGGGGTTGACCAGGTCTCCTGGCCAACAAGGTCCCTAGGACCGAGGGTCCGAGACGTCGACCAGCTCTCCCAACCCACTCAGTCCCCTGTCTGAGCTGCCATGGTGTCGACCAACTACCCCGGCTGACTCGTTCCCGAGACCGAGGGGCCGCGTGGTCGACCAGCTATCCCGGATGACTCGGACCCCGGGTCTGAGGGGCTGCAGGGTCAACCAATTCTCCCGGCCGTCTGCTGCTGAGGAGAGAGGTGCCGCGAGGGGTCTCGTGGTGAAATATTTGTCCCGGCTGACTCGCTGCTGGGTCCAAGGAACGAGAGGGGGCGGGGTCGACCAGTTGTCCTGACCGACTCAGACCCCGGCTCCAAGGGGCCGCGGGGTCAACCAGCTGTCCTGGCCTAAATTTCCCTGCTCCGAGCTGCCGCTGGGTCGACCAGCAGTCCCGGGCGACTCGGTCCCAGCTCCGAGGGTCCCAGGGTGGGTGGGGTCCACCATCTGACACGGGTGACTCTCGCCCGGGTCCAAGGGGCCAGGATGTCACCAGCTGTCCCGGGCACCTAGTTGCCCCAGGTCCAATTGGCTGCAAGGTCGGCTGTGAGTCCTGTCCCACTCGGACAACGGGTCCGTGGGGCAGAGGGTGGAACAGCTGTCCAGGCCGATTATATTCCTGGGCCGGACATGCAGGGCCGGGGAAGCTGGCGAGGGACAAGGGTCCGCAGGGCCTGGCGGTTAAGC
>NW_025927297.1:0-52897 GCF_016906955.1 Phacochoerus africanus
AGTGGTTAATATCTGACTAGGAACCATGAGGTTGGGTTCGATCCCTGCCCTGCTCAGTGGGTTAATGATCCGGCGTTGCTTGAGCTGTGGGTAGGTCGCAGACGCAGCTCGGATCCTGGTTGCTGTGACTACAGCTCTGATTAGACCCCTAGCCTGGAGAAACCTCCATATGCCACTGGAGCAGCCCAAGAAATGGCAAAAAGACAAAAAAAATTCTAATAGTAATAATATAACATTTATTGGATAAAATAGATAATTAACAATGACCTACTGTATAGCAGAGGGAATCTACTCAATAGGTGAATAATCCATATGGGGAAAAAAATTGATATAATATTTCCCATATAGATTATATCTGATTCACTTTGCCATTACCACATGAAACTAATTACAAATTTGTAAGTTCCAACCATACATCAATAAAATTTTTTTAAAAAAGAAATTATGATCAATTCGTACAGTGAATCTGAGGTAAATAGCATTTTACAAAAAATGACATTTTCTCCTGACGAATAGTCGATTTGCAAAAATTTCTGCCATTTGCAGCAATGTGGTTGGACCTAGAGAATATTATACTTAGTGAGATAAGGGAAAGACAGATACTGTTTGATATCACTTATGTGTGGAATCTAAAACATTAAAAATGACATTTTATTGTTTGAAGCTGATCAAAAGATAGTTATTATACATAAATTTGAAAAACTCAAACTATATCACATTATTGAAGGGTAATAATATTTTGTTAGTGAATAAATAGGTTAGTAAGTGGATCCATTAAAAGAAAGATATTAATGCTAGTTTTGACAAAAGGACAAAACATTTTCACAACATAGGTAACTAAGTATAAGAGCAAATAAACTAATCAAGAAGAAAGTGTATAATAGTCAGTGGAAGCATGAATGTTCCAGGCATACAGAATAAATAATGATCATCAGGAAGAAATGTGTTCTGTTCATAAAAGTCAAAGCTGTGTAAACTTCCATGGACATAGATAAGATATAAGTTGCCCATGGCTGTATGAAAAATAATCTTTGTATATGTAGTAGTTCTATTTTTGCTCTTGGCAGTCATTGCTTCAGGTATTGCTCTCCTTTAGTCTTGGTTTACCCTCAGTAAATTTATTTTATTAAATTTACCCTCTACAATTTATTTATTTATTTAAAGATTTTTAATATTTTCCATTATAGTTGGTTTACAGTGTTCTGTCAATTTCTACTGTACAGCTGTTGTTGATTATATTGTTCTTGTTTTAAGTCCATACAGTTATCAGATGCCAGGGATGCAAATAAGAAACAGAATTAGAAAATGCTACACATAAGAGGGTATTTTACTTTTTGCTAGTATGGTAAAATAAGAATTTATTGAATGTTTTCTTACTGCGTACTGTGATCACTTTTAAACATTTCAATGAAAAAAAAATAAACTATAGTTGTTATAGGTTAAACTAAAGAAGGCCATGCCTGATTTCTCACCTAATATTTGCTTTAAAAGTTGTTAATATATTTTAGTTGTTTTACAAAAGACAATAATTTAGTACTACTAAATTAACAATATCAATAGGTATATTAAGCTTTTATTACAATTAATCATATATAATTAAAAATAATTTTCTATTACATCCTAAGTGGGAGAAGGAGATCTAAGATTCTAAGACTGTAATTGTAGAAATCAAATGAACACTGTAAACCAGCTATATGGAAATAAATAAAAATCATTATATCAAAAAAATGAAGTTGTGTTACACACACACACAGGAATATTATTCAGCCAAAAAAAATGAGGAAATCCTACCATCTGTGACAACATCATGAGTGGACCTTATAGGCATTATGCTAAGTGAAGTGTCAGATGGAGACAAATACTGTACAATCTCACTTATCTGAGGAATATTTTTTTTTAAATCATAGAAAAAGAGATCTTGTGGTTACCAGAGGAGGAGGGTGGAAGGAGGAGGAATTGGAGGAAAGGGATCAAAAGGTAGAAAGTTCATTTCCACAGAAAAGAAAATAATAGACTTGGAGAATAGACTTGTGGTTGCCTGGGGGGAGAGGAGGGAGTGGGAGGGATCAGGGGATGCAAACTATTGCTCTGGGAATGGATTTACAATGAGATCCTGCTGTGTAGCTTTGAGAACTATGTCTAGATACTTACATCACAACACAACAATGGGAGGAAAAAGTATGTATACATATATGTGTAACTTGGTCCCCATTCAGTACAGCAAAAAAAAAAAAGGTAGAAATTTCTAGTTTTAAGATAAGTAAATTCTAGGGATGTAAGTACAACGTGGTGACTCAGCTAAAACTGATGTATGACACATAGGAAAATTGCTAAGACAGTAAATCCTAAGAGTTTTCATCACAAGGAGAAATTATTTCCCTTTCTTCTTTTCTTCTTTCTTTTCTATTTATTATATCTACATGAGAAAATGAATATTAGCTGAACCAATAATGATAATACATTTCACAATATATGTGAATCAAACTTTCTATATGCCCTAAACTTATACAGTGATGTGTGTCAATTATTTCTCAATAAACTGGAAAAAAGACTCTAACAGCAACAACAACAACAAAAAATCAAATGACTTAAAGCAGAGCTTATTTAAAAAAGAATCAAAACTTAGCAAAAGAAAAAAGAAAAAGAAAAATAGTTCTGATATTGTTCTTAGCACTCATTGCTTCGGGTTTTGCTCTTTTAGTCTGAATTTACCCTCACTGCTGTCTGTAATTGAAATTGTTGATTATATTTTCCCATTAAATCCATAATTACCATATACCAGGGATGAAAATTAGAATAGAATTAGAAAGTTCTAGATGTAGGAGGAGCTTTTATTTTTTCCTGGTATTGTAAGCAAGAATTTGTTGAATATTTTCTATGAATTGTGGTCACTTTTGAGCATTTCAATGAAAAAGAAATAGTCTGTAGTTGTTGTAGATTATACCAAAGAGTAAAAGGCCATGCCTGCTTTCTCTCTCTTTTTTTTAATCACATCTGTAGTTGTATAATGATCCCTGCTTTCTCAATTAATACTTGCTTTAAAATTTGTTATTATTATTTCAGTTGAACTTTGTATTTTTGTTACAAAAGAAAAATATTACTACCAAAATAAGTATATTAAATAGCTATATAAATGAGGGTTATACTTGTTAAGCAATCATAGTTGGGATAGGGAAGTCTAAAGATTTTAAGATTAAAATAGTACAATCAAATGACTTAGAACTTATTAAAACAGAATCAAAAGAGAAAAGGAAAAGAAAAAAGAAAATGAGATCATTTCCATTTTCTTTTTTGAGCTTTTAATTTCAGGATCATGGGTAAACTAAGTGTCTCCCTCTATCTCTGAATACCTCCCATGTGCCAGAAATTTCCACTCACATTGTCTACTGGTAATCATCACAATACCCCATGAAATAGGTCTTATTCTGAGTTTCGCCATTAGACATCTCAGAGCTGCCAAATAGTGTGACTGAGTGCACACCCAGAGCTCTCTGACTCCAGTCCTTTCTCTGTGCTATCATTCTGGGTCTCCCTCTGTTCAGTTCCTAGAGCATATTCCATTTCCATGGTAACTATTGATGCTTATGCCCTTTGAGATACTTCTCTATCTCTGATCTCTATCAGGTTTCTTGCTGAGCTAAATTAGTAACAATTCATTCTTCTCGGTGTTTGAAAATTTCTGTTAGTTACATATCTGTGCTAGAACTCAGTTTTCCTTAATTCAGGAAGCCTATAGACCCTGATGGTTGTGGCTTTGGGGATCTCTGACACTGTGTAGAAGGCATTCCTTCTGATGCTTACCTAGGGAGTCCAGAAGCCCCAAAATGTAGCTGGAAGAAGAACTCCTTGATATTCCTGGAGGCTGGCAGCAAATTCCAAACCATTCTAATTAGTATGCATAAAAATGGTATTAAAACTTTATGAAATTGCCTTAAATGTGATCGAGGATGGGAACTAGAGAAGTTAAGAAATTTACAGTTTAGACTATCCATCTTCTTACCAGAGAGACACCATATTTGATCATATTGTTTCCCAAGGGTGAAGCATTGTCCACATGCTACCTAGAATCAGAAATAAAATCATATTACATCAAAAGAAAACTCCACTTTCTGTTGTGATCAGTGTTCATGGGAGGGTGTGAGCAGGTATTTATGGTAGAGAATGGCCTCTCGGGTAGGAAACTTTCAAGCTACCCATGCTGTATTCCTTTGGGACCTCTTCATTTCTGATTTTCTAAAGTGAAATGAGAGTATCAGTGGGAAGGGGTGCCTTTTGTCAAGGTCAGAAAGAAACCTGGTGAGTGCAATTATAAAAATTCTAATGGTGGAAGTTAAGCACATTTTATCATAAAACATTTGGTTAACTTTTGTCCTTTTTAAAAAAGAAAAACCTTATTTCATAACTAAGTTGCAATTTCTAGTCCCAGATGACTCGGGTGAGTGGGCAAGGGATGACCAGCAGAGAGAAGTGGGCTAGTGACTGCTGTATACCAACTATGCACGTGATAAATCATCCAGACTTGAACTGCTGTCTAGTGGGATTTAAGGGGAGGGTAGGGAAACTTTGTGAAGTATCAAAAATTTCTGTGGTTATTTGAGCAATGATCTAGATTTCACCTTGAGTAAAAGGCAATATTATTAATACCCTTCAAAATAATGAAATAATGGAAGCCTACCTTTTATTTTCATTTACAGAGTATCATATGAATTCATTATTATTGACAAGACACCAACATTTTAGAGGTTGAGAAGGAACTATGAAAATCTGTCTCTATCCATTCCTGTTACTTTTTCACTAGGAAAAAAAAAAAACAAACAAACACCTATTCACATTGGTGGTTATGGTTTCAATTTCCTTTCCATGTAATTACATAATTATATGTACACATGTCAACTATACATTTGCAGGAGACTTTTTTATTTTTTAGAAGACATATGAACTGAAAGGGTATTTTAAATTTCAATTTACTTAAAATCAATTTAGAGTTAAATATCTTTTGATTCAATATAAATGGTTGCTTTTAGAGAAATAGGGAGAAATTCAGAGAAAATGTTTATGTGGTGACATTTTTAGTGTTCTCTTCACATTTTGGAAATTGATACTTGGGCTTTGGAAAGCAGATGTGGAAAAATTATGAGATACAAGCATAAGATGTAGGTTTAATATGAACTACGTGGGTAGTGTCAATGAGTTCAATCCACCACTGGTCAGCTTGGCTGAAGATCAGGCATAGGAAGGTCCTCTGTCTTGAGACATAGGCTACAAACATCTCTACCTTGAAGTGTGGTTGGTTATGTTTAAGAAACAGAAACCAAAGCTAAACGAGTAAACTGTTTATTCAAGTTCCATCATGTGAATATTTTGGCAATAGGGGAATACAAATATATTTAAATAGGGCAACTCTGTTAAAATAAACTGGAATATAGAGGAGGGCAGAGTGACATACCTTCTCTCAACTTTACATAAGCTTGGCAGGTAGGATGGCTATGATGCAGTGTATCTGCAAGGTGATTTTCTGTTCATTTCCCTCCCTTGTAATTGTTGAAGAGTTTTTGCCAGGCAGACATTTTACTGGTCTTGGTTGATGGAGCACTCTGGGAAAGTTCCAAGTGTTTGCTGAAACTTCATAGTCCCTCTATCTGAACAATCTAGGAAGTAAATGAATCTTGTGTTTCTACTTCACCAGTAAGGAAAGACAGTAGTGTAGGAGGGGCACAGTCTGTTCAACTGATGAAGGTGTTAATATTTTTATTCTTATACTGATGCAGCTTCTAGGAAATGGGGCCTCTTAACCAAAGGAACCAAAGGGGGCAACCAACCAAAAGAAATATATGTAGAAAACCCCAGCCTGATTAATACATTTCTAAATATGGACATACATTTAGAAGGCGCTATGTTAGTTTCTTATAAAACTAAAGATGATATTGCCATGTGATAAGATAATTGTACTCCTAGGTATCTATCAACTTGAGTTTAAAAATTTTGTGCATACAAAAATCTGCATAGTAGTGTTTATGGCTACTTTATTCTTAATTATCAAAAATGAGAGACAACCAAGATGTCTTTCAATACATGAATAGATAAGCAAATCATTTTACATCCATACAATGGAAAATTACTCATCAATAAAAAGAAATAATCTATCAAGTCATGAAAAGACATAGAGGATCCTTAAGTGTATATTGCTACATTGAAGAAGCGAATTGGTGACGTTCTGGAAAATGCAAAACGGTGGAGACAGTGAAAAGATAATTGGATGTCAGGGGTTCAGGTGGATGGATGAATAGGTGAAGCACAGGAGACTTTAATGCAATGATTTTTTTTTTATGACACTGTAATTTTCAAACCTGGGCTTATGCATTTGCTGTGTCATCTCTGTGCACCTAAAAGGAATAAACACATAGTAACATCAAACATATGTTTGTTTCTAATACCATTTTCCAGCAAAAGGAAACAGAGATGTCTGGAGAAATGGCTGATTTTGGGAATAAGGGTGAAAGGTACAAGTTAAGCCTGGAGCATTCTTTTGTGTCAGAACATAAAGTTCTCAAATACACATATTCTCACACACATTGATGGGGTATATCATAGAGGCACACAAATCAAATGAAAAAGCTCCCAGTAGCAATGGTACATTGTAATCCAAATTATAAAATAAATATTCATGAATTCAATACTGATGAAAATTATTGAATAAATTAGTAATTGAGGTAGAAAAGAAATCTCCCATGTGGAAGAATTGCAAAGAAATTATGTAGATATTGTACCCTAAACCAGGGGACAATAACTCCCCATTTCTGAAGTATGGGCTAAATACAATGACTTTTACCAAAAGGTACAATGTGGAAATGAAGAAAAGTAACTTTACACTAGAGGAAACCTGGCAATCGCTATTCCAGCCAGATCATCAAGGTCAACATCAACAGTTATAAATCATATTCATAGCTTAGGAGGGTGGCTCTTTGTTGTGTCCTGCACTGAAGGTCAATGGGAGATCCTGAAAGAGGGATGGTGCAGCATATAAAACACGAGAGACTCTTTTACATTTTAAAAGTGGGGGACCAGGAGGCACTCTGTTTCTCTGAACAAAGGCCTCTAGGCTCTAGCCCACAAGACTTTCATTAGGGAAAGTGAAGTGTTTAGGTTAGTGAGCAAAAGCAGGCATAGGGAGTGTCAAAGCTATCTCTTAGTGAAATGTAGGGTGACTACTAGCAACAAAAGTCACAGATGTGTATACATTTAGGATATAGTGCAGCTGCCTAAAGAAGAACATAGTTAATGTGTAAACCCCTTACTTTATTTTGACAGGAGACCCTTCACTTTAGAACTCTGCATCAGCAAACATGCTTATCTGGCTTTCGCCATCACAAGCATTCCTTGGCTTTTCATGCTTTTCCACTACCAAGTTTGCTTTCTGCAGAGTTCAGCAGTTCAGTGGTCTCCAACAGCTCTTTACCCGTGGTGTTCCTCCCTTGAGTCCATGACTCTGCTATAATCATGAGAAAAATGTCAAATAAATGTCAACAGACTGGTATGCTTCTTACTTTGTAATTACTCAACAAGTTTAACATAGAATTGCTGTATGACCCATTGATTCTACTGCTAGGTAATTAAAAGAATTACCCAAAGAATTAAAACCAGATGTTTAAACCAAACTTGTACACAAATGTTTACCATAGAACCATTCACAGTGGCCAGTTACGGAAACAATCCAAATGTTCACCAGCTGATGAATGGATAAACAGATACAGTCATCCATATACAAAGGAATATTATTCAGCCATAAGAGGGAATGATGTACTGATACACATTTCATATGGGTGAAATGAAAAGATGATGCTAAATGAAAGAAGGCAGACATTAAAGGTCACATATTATTTTGATTCTTTTTGTATAAAATATCCAGAATCTGTTAATCCCTAGAGACAGAAAGAAGATTAGTTATGGCCAGGGACTAAAAGCGAGAGGAAGGGAGAGTGATTATTCAATGCATATGGAGTTTTCTTTGAGGGGATGAAAATATTTTTGAACAAGGTGGAGGTGATGATTGTGCAATATTGTGAATTTACTAACTGGCATTGGATTGTTCCCCACAGATGATTAAATTAATATTACTTTATGTGATTTGTACATATATGATAACATAAAATTTAATACTAAAGAAAGGTAAATGAGGAAATACTCTTTCCCATTATGAATGAAGATTTAAGTATCCACTTTGTTTTAGTCCTTTTTTTTTTCTCCCAAAATTATACTTGACTTAGGTTTTCCTTTCCCTTTCCAGGTTAAAAAAAAATGTAATTTTCATGTAAAAGAGTAGGCAACATTTCACACACTAGGTTTTTCATTTCTCTCCAGGTTAGACATTATGTAGAACTTAGAACAAATTTTATTAAATGAGAATAACTGATAGCAATTTAACAGAAATCAAGTTTGTTAGAACAATATATTGAAATAAAGCTCTTGTGATAGTGTCAAATGATTTAAGAATGTGAGATATTTGGTCTTCCATGTTTGTACATGGCTTTTCTGAGAAGCTTGTCAGTACGCATTCAGTATGTCTAGATTCACTTTAATGAATTAAACTATCCACTTAATGGAATCCCATAGAACACAAATTCTAGCCCCCTTTCTGCTATTAACTAATTATTTCATAACATTATTTCTTCATCTGATAGGAAATTGTATTTCCATCTCATCATTTTGTTAGAAAGAAAAAATGAGATAATGTAGGTAAAAATACTCAACAGACAAAAAGTTGTAGACCTGTGAAATGTTATTTATATGTTGCAGCAATGATATAAAAGAAGCAATATGATGAAAAAATTAAATCCAAGGATTTTGAAATTAGGACAAAATTGCATTTTAATACTGGATGTGAGTTTAGCATAGAGATCTTTGCCTACATATTTACTTTCCATATTATTTAATTTTAGTATCTCTAAAGTGGGGTCAGTAATTATATAAATGAGGTAAAAAGCAGGTACAGTGTTTTCAAGGCTATGCTTCCAACAGAATTTTACACTTTTTTTTTTTTTTTACTAATGAATTAGTTAATATGTATTCTTTTCCCCTGGCCTTGTTCTAAATGATATTTAATTAATAAATTGGCACTAAAATATTTAGGAGATGCTGATTTTCCTTGAAGATATTTTGCTGTCATATTTTATTAGCCATAGCTTCCTTTGATTTCTGTTGACTTTTTAAACCAAACTTTTAATATATATTTTCTTCTCAATGTCATGGGAATTCAAAGTTGAGCTCTCCTGATAAATGATCTGGGAATTCAGGTCTCAGAGTCAAGTGGTCACCAAATGCTGTTGTCAGAGCTGGAGCAGTTGTAAGGATCATTAACCACATAGATTGAAGAGGGAAACATTTCTTAAAAGGTTCAGTACTAGTGAAAAATTGTTTTCTGAGACCTTTCTTTTTTGTCAGGTAAGGGGGATTGTAGAATTTGAGTGAGTAACCTGCTAAAATTACCAGCTCTTTTCCTTATAAGAGTAATGCATAGTACCTCTTCCACACCTTTGGAAAAAAATCCCTGCTGCCTTCCTTCCCTCTCATTCTTATCTCTGTTTTAGTTTTCCATTCAACAAACATTTTTTGAACCTTTGGAGGTACCAATCTTTCCAAGGGAAAGTGAGAATTTCATTTCGGGTTGCATTAGTACTGCATGTACCTCTATTGTGTCTTAATTTATGGGAAATTTTTGAGACCTGGATTATATAGAACTAGCAACTAGGAAGGACCCTGGAAATTGGTTTTAATGTCATTTGCCTTTGACCTGCTATTTGTTTGTGGTAATTTCTTTTTTTCTTTTTCTTTTTTTTTTTTTGTCTTTTTTCCTTTTCTTAAGCCACCCCTGTGGCATATGGAGGTTCCCATGCTAGGGGTCTAATCGGAGCTGTAGCCACAAGACTATGCCAGAGCCACAGCAACACCAGTCTGAGCCGCGTCTGCAACCTACACCACAGCTCATGGCAACACCGGATCCGTAACCCACTGAGCGAGGCCAGGGACTGAACCCACAACCCCTTGGTTTTAGTAGGATTCGTTAACCACTTTGCCACGATGGGAACTCCTGTTTGTGGTAATTTCTAGAATGACAATCATTTATTAATTCCACAGGCATCTGTTTTCAATAGGAATAATACATGAAACAAAATGGTACCTACCAAGGAAGTATTATTATCAACTATTGATGCACTTATATACATATGCATGCCCACATCCATTCCACCCCTTGTCTCTCTCCCAACCTCACATGATTTAGGTTGGTCAGGATTTATGACTAAGTCACAATCCATGCTATCAAGAATCTCATATCCCTAATATCAGAGACAATTGTAAATTATAACATCATAAAGAAGTATTATGAAAAGCTTGCAAGTATGACGTGAGAGCAAAGAGGAGGAGACTAGAGGAAAGAGGGAGACATCCTTGAGTTATTGTTGCACAGGTAGAATTTTTAAAATGAGAAGTAATCAGGCAAAGGAAAAAGATCATGGATACCTTTAGTGCAGAATAAAAGTATGGGTAAACCTGGTATTAATGACAGAACAAGTGTCCTGGTAGTCCATGGAGAGGCCAGATAAGAGGCTGAGAAAATGGATTGTGGACAGATACCAAGATCTCTATGTGCCATGCTGAGATATTGTAAAGGCAGGAGCAGTTACTGAGGGTTTATAAGCCATGAGTAGGCAACAAAAGACTCAGGAGCCACCCTGGAGTTCTGACTGCTTCCCTTTAACTTTTATGGTATTCTTTCTCTTGCTTCTCTTCTTCCCTCCTATGTCTTTTCTCTCCTTGTCCCTGTCCCTTCTCTCTCCTCCTTTCTCTTTACATTTCCTATCATCTCCTTCCTTACTCTAATCAATTAACTGAACAATAGATATAATTTAAAGAAACTAGCCATAAACAGTCATGAATAGGAAGTTTTATCTTGGACACCAATCTCTTACATAGAATGTTTCCTATTAAGGGGCTATTGTGATTTTTTTTAAATAAGTAAACAGTTGTTGACACACATGTAAAATTTTATTTCAGAATTTAAATGCTCTTTTGAATGGTATTGACATTGCTACAACCTGACTGAAGAATTGTGCATCTTGAACCTTTCATTTTTGTATTTAAATTCCGTTTTTAAGTCAAAAACAATTCTCGGTTGTTTTAGACTATTTAAATGTAGGTCTTGGGAAGTGAAAGCCACATGCAATCCTACTCTTCAGGATTCACTGTTGGTAACATTTGGTGTGTATTCTTGGAACATTTTAAAATTAAAATACAAAGGTATTTTCATGTTATGAATGTAGTTCTAGGTTCTTGCTTTAATTCAGTTTCTGAATGGTTGTTTCTAGACATTTAAGTACATATAATAAATTGACCTCAGCATTTCACCAATTAATACATACTGCTGGTCATCATATAACAGTTTCTTACAGGAATTAATGTTGGCTGTGATTATATATAGTCAAGCATATTAAATTCTATTATTTTTGACTTCAGATCTAGATGATGATAATCTTGCTATTACTCATGAGAACAAGGCCTCTTTTTTATGTCACATCAAACTTAACTAGATTATGGATGGCATATTATTGTGGGTAGAAACTCTTTATCTAGCACTGAACAAGCCATGACAAATGCTCATTGACATATTTTTTTTCATGCAGCTTAGACAGAGTTACGCTACTGGGACAAACAGCCTCAATACAAGTGACTTGTAATAAGTTTATTTTTTTCAGCTGTATTAAGGTATAATGGAAATAAATATTAGATTTAAGGCTTAAACTTGATATATAGAAACATTATATATGTATCAAATAATTACCACACTCAAACTAATTAACATACCCATTACTTCATAGGTTTTTTAGTTCTGTAAGGAGAGTTAATGTTTACCCTCTTAAACCTTTACCTTCTTTTCTTTTTTTTTGTATTTTCTCTTTTTTAGGGCCACACCTGCAGCATACGGAGGTTCCCAGACTGGGGGTCTAATCAGAGCTACAGCTGCCGGCCTACACCACAGCCACAGCAATGCCAGATCCAAGCCATGTCTGTGACCTATACCACAGCTCACGGCAATGCTGGATCCTTAACCCACTGAGCAAGGCCAGGGACCGAACCTGCAACCTCATGATTCCTAGTCGGATTTGTTTCTGCTCTGCCACAATGGGAATTCCACAAATTTCAAGTTTAAAAAAAAAAACATTTTTTAATAAAAATCCCATAAGCAATATAAATAAATATTGAATATAAGCTTATTGTATATTAGATCTCCAGAACTTATTTCCCTTGGTGAGTGAAACTTTGTCCCTTTTGAACAACATCTCCCTGTTTCACCTCCACCCACCCCCTGGCAATGAAAATTCTACTCTTTGCCTCCATGAATTTAACTCTTTTAGATTTCTAAAATATGGTACCATATAGTATTCTATGACTGACTTATATCCCGGTTTTTTCATGTTTTTGCAAGCGGAAGGATTTCTTTCCTTTTTTATTGCTGAATAATATTTCTGAGTGTGTGTGCACATGTGTGTCCATGTGTGTAGCATGTTTTCTTTATTCATTCATTTATCCTCAGACATGTAGGTTGTTTCCATATTTTAGTTACTTTGAATAATGTTACAATGATTACAGAAAAGCAAATATCTTTTTGAGGTACTGGTTTATTTTTTCCCATGTATAAAAAGAGGGATTGCTACATCATACAACAGTCCTGTTTTTAATTTTTTGAGAACCTCAATACTATTTTTCAATAATGACAGGAATTTTATTATTTTTATGCACTTTCTTTTTTTCACATAAATTGAAAATATTTCCAAATCTGCATATGTAGAACTATTTATTTAATTTTGACAGCTTTATAGTATTCTACCATGTATATGTACTATAATGTGCTTAATACTCAATTCTCTACTGATTGACAGGTATCAACATGCTATTATACATGTTTATGTGTGTATATATGTGTAAATATATACATGTTATGTAAATATAGTTATACATAATATTTACTCTTGTGCTGTTATGGCTAAAAATAGATTTGTACATTTTAAATTATAAGAAACATTGTCAATAGGCAATTATTTCAACCATGTATGAGAGTAGCTTTTATATCGAAACCTTGGTAATACTGGGAATTCTCATCTGTTTCTTCTGTTTCTCTTTCTTTTTCCATATTGATTGGTAAAACAGAGAACTTTGGTCCTCCTATTCACTGCTGATATTGAGACTGAGCATCAATCAAAATTTATTGACCACCTGTACATGTTGTTGTTATCACACCAACTGTCAGTTACCTGTATAGGTAGCACCATTTTTTTCAAGTTTGACCTCCTTCTTATGAAGTTAATATATTGACCTATCAATTATAACCCTTGTCTAAGGCCTCTATTTTCCCCTTCCTATTGAACTGTATCCAATGAAGAGAATTTGTATTAATGAATGAATTTTTAACATTTAGATAATAAAGAAAAGATAAAGAAAAAGAAATTACCCAATTTTCCTGAGACTAGGAAAAAATCTTTTAAAAGTTTAAAAAATTGGTATTGACGGATACTGATTTTTCATGACTTTTTTGGGGGGTTATTGAAACATTTTTATTTATACCATATAGTTGGGAATTATTGAAATTATATTTTTATATACCTGAATATGTTTTAAAATCTACATATTGCATGACCAAAGCTTTTAGACAGAGATTTGATTGCATTTTCTTTGAAATGTCACATCCACTGCTTTTAACCTTAGTAATTTTTCCACCCTCTCTTGCTCAGTCCTTCTCTACTACTTTCTCACTTATTGGCTATAAAATTCTCCCTCCAGTACTCTTCTGTCAGGGATTCCTAGCACCACCCCTGTAGTCTTTCCTTTGGGTTAACAACACCCACTCCCCATCCATCACCCTCACAATGTCCTTCCCGACTGGCTTGCATGCCCTCAAGTCTACCCTTGGATACATCAAGTCCAAGGTGCTCTAGCCTACTTATGATCATTTCTTGCTAAGGCAATGCAGGCTGTGCCCAAAGGGGAGCTCAGCCATGGAGTAGAGAGCTATTGGAATTAATGACATCATGAGAGAAAATGGTGACAATGGTGAGGGGCCTGGAGGAGAGCTTGGTAGTAGCCTTGCAAGTGGGGGCACTTATGCTATTCACTTCAGGAACAAGCATCAAGTAATTTGATTTGTCTATTTAAAAATTAAGTAGTTTAGAAAATTACATAAGGAAAAGATAAATGCCCAAGAGTGGGAGTGCTGGATCATATGGTAGTTCTATGTATAGTTTTCCAAGGTACCTGCATACTGTTCTCCACAGTGTTTGTACCAGCTTACTTTCCTACCAACAGTGCAGGAGGGTCCCTTTTCTCCACATCCCTTCCAGCATTTGTTCTTTGTGGACTTGTTAATGATGGCCATTCTGACTGGTGTGAGGTGATACCTTATAGGAGTTTTGGTTTGCATTTCTCCAAAAAATCAGAGATGTTGAGCATTTTTTCATGTGCCTATAAGCCATCTGCATATGTTTTTTGGTGAAATGTCTATTTAGTTCTTTTGCCAATTTTTCAATTGTGTCATTTTTTTTTTATGTTGAGTTGTATGAGCTGTCTGTATATTTTAGAGATTAAGCCCTTGTCAATCATGTCATTTGAAACTATTTTCTCCTATTCTGTAAATTGTCTTTTTGTTTCTTTTTGGTTTCCTTTTCTGTGCAAAAGCTTTTCAGTTTGATTAGGTCCCCTTGGTTATATGACCCAGCAATCCCACTCTTGGGCATATATCCGGACAAAACTTTCCTTAAAAAAGACACATTCACCTGCATGTTCATTAACAATAGCCAAGACATGGAAGCAACCCAAAGGTCCATCGCAGATGATTGGATTAGGAAGACGTGGTATATATACACAATGGAATACTACTCAGCCAAAAAAAAAGAACAAAATAATGCCATTTGTAGCAGCATGGATGAAACTAGAGACTCTCATCCTGAGTGAGGTAAGTCAGAAAGAGAAAGACAAATGCCATATGATATCACTTATATCTGGATCTAATATATGGCACAAGTGAACCTTTCCACAGAAAAGAATATCATGGACATGGAGAAGAGACTTGTGGTTGCCAAGAGGGAGGAGGAGGGAGTAGGATGAATTGGGAGTTTGGGGATAATAGATGCAGACTATTGCCTTTGGAATGGATTAGCAATGAGATCCTGCTGTGTAGCACTGGGAACTATGCCTAGTCATTTATGATGGAGTATGATAATGTGAGAAAAAAGAATGTATAAATTTATGCATAACTGGGTCACCATGCTGTACAGTAGGAAAAAAAGGTTAAAAAAATAAAAAGATAAGCCAATAGATTATAATTAACTATAAAATCAACATTTAACTATAAATTTACTGGAAGAACAGTATCATATGGCTCAAACTAAGAAATGCATATAAGCCCAGAGATGAACAATTTATGGATAAAAACTAAAATAAAGCATCTTTCTATTTTTCCCTATTGTTCCTTTTCAAAGTTGTATTGAAGTGTAGTTGATTTACATTATTGTGATCATTTCTGCTGTACGACAAAGCTGATTCAGTTTTACATACATATACATACATCCATTCTTATACAGGTTCTTTTCCCATGTAGATTATCATAGAATATTGGGTAGATTTCCCTGTGCTATATGACAGGTCACTGTTGGCCAGTCATTTCATAACCACAGTGTGCATATGACACTCCAAAACCCCCCAGGCCATCCCTCCCCACCACCTGTTCCCTTTGGTAACCATTTTGTTTTCCAAGTCTGTGACGTATGTTTTAAAAATGAGTTTCTTATATATTTTTTCCTTGCAAAGTCTTTTTTTCAAATGTTTATTATTCATATATTTAGTAGCATTGATTTTTGTTTCTATGTAGGAGGAATAATGCCTTTCCCAGTTGGAAGAACTATGGATACTTAATTCTTTTGTGAACATTGATGTTATTACCACTATTTTCTTTTTATCAACAGGGGTACAGTAGGTACCCCTTACAGCTTAAATTTTAGCTTACATATTGTTATTACTCTAAGCAAAACTTTTTGAAGAGAGATTATTCATCTCAAGGAAATTTTTTAATTTTTGGTATCTATTTCAAATGTGCCTTCCAGAGAAATTATGTCAATTTTATTGTCATTATCAGTGTATGAGTGTGGCCTATTCCTTACAGCCTTATCCAAGATAAATTATCATTTTAAAACCTTTGAAATCTGTCAGTACAAAATAGTACCTGAAGGCAATCTTATTTCCATTTTTTTATTACTAATGAGGGTTTTACTTTTCATATGATTATTGGCTATTAGGGTTTCTTCTTTGTCAGTAGTCTTAAATATTTTGCTCATTTTAAAGTTGGAATACCATAAATCAATTATATGCTAATTAAAAAATAAAATTATAAAAATAAAAAGTAAAATTGGTATACCATACATTTATCTTTATCTGTTTGGAAGAACTGATTTCTTACTAAAAATGTTAATCATCTGTCTAATATTTTATAACTTATTTTACTTTTATTTTTATAGTGTCTATATCTCCATGTAAGATATCTATATGTATACCTTTATTTACTAGCTTTATATTTCTGTCCATACTTGTGTATAATATGAACTTAATATTTTAGATACTGTCAATTATTATTTTCTCCCTGATTTGTATTATATTCACTATTACGTGAATATGCTCAGAATGAATTTCCCATCTTAATGTTTTAAGTGTTCTAATGTTTTAATTTTCTATGTTAATGTGAATAATCCTTTACTTTCTCTTGGTTTATTTTCTGATTTTAAAATTTTAATATCCCTCTGAAACTTCCTTGAGCTTATGCTGGGAGGCAACGATCTACATTTTGCAAGGCTTACGTGTTGTGCCAACACCATTGGTTAAATAGTTCACCATGTCCATATTGATGTGATATGATTCTTCAGGAGTCTCTTGAGGTCACTCTAAGTTTATTCTAGCCCTCTCATTTCCATTCTTTACATTCAAGTTTTTGTAGCTGTTTGAAAGCAGAAATAGGATAAGCTACTGCTGAATATCATCAAATTTTCTATTGTTCTTAGAATAAAAATCAAAGTTGTTATCATGGATACAAGATTCTATCCTATTAGGACTATTACTCCAGTCTGATCTCAGGCATTCAATATCTCATTCAACTAGTCTTTTAGGCTCAGGGTCTTTGCACATGGCATTTCCAAATTCTGGACCATATTTAACTTTCAGTAATAACTCCATATTTATCAGAATCTAAATGGCATGAAGCACAACTGCAATGACTTGCATTGTACTCATACCCCTCTGTACTCTTCCTTCAAATTAATTGTCAGAGTTGTATCTACATATATAGTTATTTAATGTCCAGGCCTACCATTAGGCTATGTAACCGAAAAAGTCAGAATTAGTGTTTTACCTTAGAACTTGACATAGTACCTGGAGCATGGTAGAGATTCACTAGGAATAGCAGTTAAACTTAGTAAGTATATTAGCTGAAGGATAAATCTCTGTATGAATTTTTCAAAACATCTTCATGGCTACTAGTTAAGATTTATTCTTAAAACCAGATTTAAATAAAAGTTTTTATCTGTTTATTTAAACATTAATTTTTGATAAATCCTTTGGTTATTATTTTCTTTTTGGTCTATAGGTGTCACCAGATAAAGCCAATGTATGAAACAAATTACTCTTCGGTGTCTGAATTTTTATTCCTGGGACTTTCTCCCTCCAGACCAGTACAGGATTTCCTCCTCGCCTTTTCTACAGTGTGTTATGGAACAATTGTTCTAGGGAACCTCCTTGTTGTGTTTGCAGTGATCTTTGACCCTCATCTACATTCCCCCATGTACTTCCTTTTAGCCAACCTCTCCTTTATTGATTTGTGTCTCTCTACCTTAACAGTTCCTAAGATGATTTCTGATCTGTGCTCTGGGTGCAAAACCATATCCTTTCAGGGGTGTGTCTTCCAGATATTTGTCCTTCACATCCTGGGTGGATCTGAGATGGTGCTGCTTACTGCCATGGCCCTAGACCGATATGTGGCCATATGTAAGCCCCTGCATTACCTGACCATCATGAGCCCCCAGATGTGCCTTTTGCTTCTGTGTGGCGCTTGGGCTATTGGCCTCCTTCACGCAGTGGTCCAGGTAGCTTTTGTGGTCCATCTGCCATTTTGTGGTCCTAATGAAATAGATAGCTTTTACTGTGATCTTCCTCAATTTATCAAACTTGCCTGCATAGACACCTACAGAATGGAATTCATGGTTACTGCCAACAGTGGGTTCATTTCTATGGGCACCTTCTTCTTACTGATTGTCTCCTATGTTTTCATCCTGGTGACGGTATGGAAACGCTCCTCAGGCGGTTTGTGCAAGGCTCTCTCTCCTCTGTCGGCTCACATCAGTGTGGTGATTTTGTTCTTTGGGCCATGCATCTTTGTTTACATGTGGCCATTTCCCACGGTGCCGGTGGAGAAGTTCCTTGCCATTTTGGACTTTATGATTACGCCCCTCCTGAATCCTGCCATTTACACATTGAGAAACAAGGACATGAAGATGGCAGTGAGGAGACTGAGTAGTCAGCTCCTGAGCTGGCAGAAGATCTCCTAAATAACTCATGAGAATGCAAGTGGGTACATTCTGTAAGTAGTACTATAAAAATTAAAATATGATACCATCTTGAGACAATTTGTCTTTTCTTCAGCAGCTCAAAAAGCTTAGTTCATTTTAAGTTAATCACCAAATATGTTATTATGTATTTGATTATCTACAAGCTATTTTATAGTTTTAAGATTTTAAAATATAGAAAATAGAAAATACACTTTGTGTGACTTACATTTTAAATATTCCACAGAACGTCTTGAGTTTTTTAATGAACTCCATGCCACAGTGAGGTATTTGTGTATCTACTCGTTGTTGATATTTTCTTCTGTAATTGGTTGAAAAAGTCTCAACTAAAAAATAATGTTGGGTTCTGCTGTAAGTATTTTTGGCCTAGAAATGCAGGATTATTTTCTATATTGATTCTGGTTTGTTGTTACTTCTGTTTCTTTCCTACTTTGTTACTTATGTAAATAGATATACTCAGTTACGTGAATATAATTTTTGAAGAATATTTAACTTCATTATTGGATTATATATATTCTAATATTCACATATGCCAAAACAAAATGGACAAACAGTTAAACAATTATTTATGTTTGAGATCATTTTAAGATCTTGAGGGTAAGAAGGCAAAATTATGTCTTTATTCTTTCAACATTACTTTTAACTATTCTCTTTAAATATGTACTGATTGTAAAAAAGAATGAATTAAGATTTAATAGACATTTATCCGAAGAAAATACAGATGGCCAACAAGCACATGAAAAAAATGCTCAACATCATTGATTATTAGATAAATGCAAATCAAAACTAATGTGGTACCACCTCACAGAATAGCCATCATTAACAAGTCAAAAATAACCAATGCTGGAGAGGGTGTGAAGAAAAGGGAACCCTCACTGTTGGTGGGAATGTAAATTGATACAACCACTATGGAAAACAGTATAGAAGTACCTCAGAAAACTGAATATAGAATTACCATATGTCCCAGCAATCCCACTATTTGGCATATATCTGGACAAAACTTTCATTGAAAAAGATACACGCGCCCCTGTGTTCGTAGCAGCACTATTCACAATAGCCAAGACAGGGAAACAACCTAAATGTCCATCAACAGATGAAATGGATTAAGAAGATGTGGTATATATACATGATGGAATACTACTCAGCCATAAGAAAGAATAAAATAATGTCTTTTGCAGCAACATGTATAACTAGAGACTCTTACACTAAATGAAGTAAGTCAGAAAGAGAAAGACAAATACCGTATAATATCACTTATATCTGGAATCTAATAGACAACACAAATAAACTTTTCCACAGAAAAGTAATTCATGGACTTGGACAACAGACTTGTTGTTGCCAAGGGTGGGGGGAAGGGAGAGGGATAGATTGGGAGTATGGGGTTGATAGATGGAAACTAATGCATTTGGATAAGCAGTGTGATCCTGCTATATAGCACAGGGAACTATTTACCTAGTTACTTGTGATAGAACTTTGTGGAGGATAATGTGAGAAAAAGAATGTATGTATATTAAAAAAAGAATTAATATTCATCAAAGATTAGAAATAGGCTGAGATTGGAAAATGATTGTAAGGAAACACATATGCAGTGATGTTCAACCATGGTTACCATATAGCACCGAACACCACTCTGTGTTCAAACATTGTGCTTTAGACTTGCAAGCCTGGGATGAACCACTATGCAAAGCAAAGCAGTGCTTTTTGGAAAGATTTACTTGTTGAAATTATATTTTTATATTGAGATAGAATTTAGACAATATATTTCACATGCTATTCCTCATTTTATAATTGTACAGAATAAAATATCTTCCATTGTGTCTCCCTTTTCATTTTTGAAAAAAAAAATAATTCTTTATCTTCTAGTTTTAAGGTTCAGTACTGCTTCTGAAGCTAAATCTTAAATTTTTTAGGCAAAAATCCTCCATTTTGAAAATGTTATGAGATTTTTTTTATGAGGCCACCTGGAGAATCATTTAACTTTCATTAAAAAGCTATTTCTCTTGAAATCTGGACCTACACTGACACTGCTTTCAACCATAAAGCAGAGACAATCATATGACAGTAGTCCATCATAAATGAAATGTCATTAAACCTACAATCCAAGAAACTTAAGGACACCTGACTCAGAAATTCAAAATTTATGAATGGAAAAACATTGAAACTGAAAAGTAAGAGGTAAAAAATGGAAAGTAAAATTTTAATGGTGAGCATATTGTTCTATACAGAGAAGCAGAAATATCACGTTGTACATACAAGATTTATTTAATGTTATAAACCAATGTTACCTCAATAGAATAAGAATTAAGAGCCACCTTAAACTCAGATCAAAATTTGATCAAAACAAAATCATTTTAGAAAAGAAGAATAAAGTACTAGGTACCCAAAGGAGCATTGACATGGTCATAATTACAGTGAATGATTCAGGGGATAAAGATGAAAGAACCAAGAAAATAAAACCTAATTAAATAGAGAGCTAATGCATTTTCAGAGAATATTATATAGAACTATGCAGATGATATTGAATATGTGTATACTCTGAAAATGTGGCAGCACAGTGTAATTAATCTTACAAACTTTTATTAATGTGTCTAAAATAAAAGGCCATAATCATCTTGGAAAAACTGATCATACATGGTTAATTCGAGACACATCCTAGTAAAATTACTATATATTTAAAACAGAATATCTTCTGAGATGCCTATCAAAGTAACATAAGTAACTTAAATAGGGGAGAAAACCAGGTTGGTATGTGACTTCTTGACAGTGGTATAGAAAAAAAGACAATGATTGAATGACATTTCCAAAAGATTCAAGGAAATGTGAGATAAAAAAATTAATGTAAAGCCAATCTGTCTTTTAAGTATGTAGAATAAAAGAAAAACATTTTTAAGTATAAAAGCTTTTGTTGAAAATGGTAAACATAAGTACTTCCTGAGGAGTTATCTAGGGGATCAGCTTCATCCAGTCCAGTCAAGAGCTATTTGGCGATTTTTCCACAATACTGGTGCTTAGGATTTAGTGCATTCTCTTAACAATTTAGGACTTGAAAGTGAGGCTACACATGAAAGGATGATATGTAAGTGTTACATCTCTGTTAAATCAAACATTTTTAAAGGGGGACAGATGGAAAATAATAAGTAGAAAATATGTTGATTTTCCCAGCAGCAAAAAGTAGGAGTAGGAAAATATAATAAAACTGAGAACTCACATAATTTTTTTAAGAGAACTAAGGATATTACAGAAAATAGGTGTTCCAACAAGTTGTCAATGTTATACCAAAACAATGCAAAAGTAAATTTAAAAAAAAGAACAAACAAAAGAGACAGTGTTGTGGAAAAGACCCTAATAATAACACAAAAGAAAGCAAAAGCATAAAAAATTAGAACAGTTCTATTAAAAGGTATTGACAAACCATGTTCAGTCAGTGACAGGTCAAGTGGAAATTATAATGACTGAAAGTAGAAATTTTCAAATAATATAGGTACCTAATTTAGATTTCTGGGTGTATGGATATATATCAGATTTGTGTCTCAGTAATGGAGAATAGACTTTTTCAGGTGTACATGTAAGGGCACATACCAGTTACTGGTTATTTAATATCTAATTCCTTTACCAAAGAGTTTATTTCCTGTAGGCAGGTGACAGTTCTATGCAAGAACCTGACATAGTATCTGGTATATATTGGGTACTTTCAGTAGGTGGTCAGGGAAAGCTTATTGCATAAATGAATTAAAAAATTTTTAAGTTTAAAATTTTAAAAAGTGCCTTGTACCAGATAGTAAAATTTTTAAAGTGCACATTTTAAAACTAATTAACATCTTCTTTCAACATTTCTAACATACTAAATTTTAGTTTTTTTTTCTTTTATATAAACACAGATCAATAAATAGAGAAAACTCTGTGGTATGTGAATTGTATTCTGGGTCCTTTATAACTTCTGGCTAATGCAACACTTCCTATCTGTCTTTTCTATTTTTAAAAACATTTTCATCACCCAAAAGAAACTTTGTAACTGTTAGCAGTCAATCTCAAATTACCTCTTCTCCTATCTTATGGTAACCACTAATTAACCACTAATCCATTTTCTGTCTCTATGAATTTTACTGTTTTAAACATTTCATATAATGGAATCTTAAATTAAGCAGCCTTTTGTGTGTCTGGCTTCTTTCACTTAGCATAATATTTTCAAGGTTCATCCATAGTGTCGTGTGTATTGTCCCGAGACATGTTTCTACATATTTTCTTAGCTTCTTTGCTGAAAACTCCATCTTGTCCTGCTTTACTTTGCCCCATCTTCTTGCTTAAAAAACAGTCACAGTGATGGTAAATGACTTAGGCTTAAGAACAAAGACCTAAGGCATAAGTTATTCATAGGGTCAGCTGAATGAGGACATAATGCATTGATCTAGGCTTGACTGACTTGTACAGATTGGCACACTGTTTGCACAAGCATGATATGTCCTCTAAAGAATAAGACAAAGAGGAACCTCATGGCCAAGTGGTCTATGAGAGGTCGTTGGCAGAATATGCATTAGTAAAGAGAACCAAGGCAGGCCAGGTTGCCACAAATAGACATGCCATTTGCAGAAGCACAGTGAGGATTCTCTGAAATGCTATGCATAGATAGCTAACTCAAATGCTAATGACTGTTAAATGCCTAAAGGTCAGAGTAAAAGCTTAACCATCTACCAGCTATGTGACTTTAAAATAACAAAAGAACTTATAAAATAATTTAAAAAACCCTATATCCTCCACCTATAGCCCCCTCCTCACTTGACATAATCCTAAAGAGCACAATAAAAGCAGTGTGGTTTCTTGAGGCAGTGCTCTTGGTCCCTGAGACCTTGAGTCCCCCAGTTCCCCCCCTTTACTTCAGATAAATGTCTCTGTATTTTGTTTTAAGTTAACTTTTTCCCTTAAGTTTCACAGCACCTGTTCTTCAGCCCCATCTTGCTGAGCTGGTCTCCGCAAGTGGCACCCAACGTGGGGCAGCAGGCACGAAGAACGAAGGATCGCAAGGTTTTATCAGAATTTCTTCTCTTTTTATGGTGGAATAATATTCCAGTATGGATATATTGCATTTGTTCATCCATTCATAGTTGATGACTGGATTCAGAAATGGAGTGGTAAATGCATCAAAAATAGCAAGATATTTATCCAGGTGTGATGTGGGAGAAGGCCATGTGTAGAAAAACATCAGTGGCCCAACTAGTATCCATGAGGATGTGGGTTCAATCCCTGGCCTCACTCAGTGGGTTAAGGATCCAGCACTGCTGTGAGCTGTGGTGTAGGTCACAGACGCATCTCAGATCAGATCTGGCATTTCTGTGACTATGGCATAGGCTGGTGGCTGCAACTCCGATTCAGCCCTTATCTGGAAGCTCCCATATGCCATGGATGCAGCCCTAAAAAGATTTTTTAAAAAATGGCTACCCTCATGCCCTGCACATCAACTGGGCCTCTTACTCTACGTGTTCTTTCTTCATTCAGAAACTCTATCTACCTGTGGACTCTCATTTTAATAAAAACTGATAGGAGATTCATTATAGCCTTGGTGTTCTCAGATTTTTAAGGATGTGAAGTAGTTTCAATTATCCTTAATGCCTAATCTTGGAAATTCCAGAATACTACTTCCACTAAATTCTATTAATCAAAGGAGTCCTAAAGGCAGTAAAAATTCAAGGACATAGAGAAATACAATCCACCTGTAAAAGAAAAAAATTATGGCCACACCTGTGGAATATGGAAGTTCTTGGGTCAGGGATTAAATCTGAGCTTCAGGTGAGAACTGCATTGCAGCTGTGGCAATGCTAGATCCTTTAACCCACTGTGCCAGGCTGGAAATTGAACCTGTACCTCCACAGCAACCTGAGCTTCTACAGTCGGATTCTTAACCCACTGTGCCATGGCAGGAACTCCAGAATCCACCTTTTTAATACAGGAATGGCAAAGCCACATTGCAAAGAAAAATTCATGCAGAGAGGGGAGAAATTTGTTGTAAAAACTCTTCGGTTGAATTCCATTGCTCTAATTAATGGTTTTGTGGTTTATGTTGCAAAAACAGACCAGATGAGGGAAGGCAGAATAAATAAAGAATTTTATACATATTGCTATGTATAAAATAAATAACCAACAAGGATCTCATGTATAACATAGGGAATTATGAATTATACTCAATATTTTGTAATAACCTGTAAGGGAAAACAGTCTGAAAAAATAGATATGTATGTATGTATGTACAAACAAATCACTTTGCTGTATACTTGAAACAAACATGACATTATAATAAATCATACTTCAATTGAAAGAAAGAAAGAAAGAACGAAAGAAACAGACAAGATGTAAAACAGGGAACATGGACTCTATGGAAGTAGCTTCAAAGAAATGTAGTCATCTTTTTTCAACCTACCACCATTAGATGCAGTTTCTTCTTAATTTCTTGTCTTTTTTTAATTTTTAATTTTTAATTATTTTTATTTTTTCCATTATAGCAGTGTTCTGTCCGTTTTCTACTGTATAGCAAGGTGACTCAGTTACATATACATGTATACATTCTTTTTTCTCACATGATCATGCTCCATCATAAATGACTAGCTATAGTTCCCAGTGCTATACAGCAGGATCTCATTGCTTATCCATTCCAAAGGCAATAGTCTGCATATATTAACCCCAAATTCCCAGTCCCTCCCACTCTCTACCCCTGCCCTTTGGCAACAACAATTCTGTTCTCCATGTCCATGATTTCCTTTTCTGTGGAAATGTTCATTTGTGCTCTATACTAGATTCCAGATATAAGTGATATCATATGGCATTTGTCTTTCTCTTTCTGACTTACTTCACTTAGTATGAGTTTCTAGTTTCATCCATGATGCTGCAAATGGCATTATTTTGTTCTTTTTTATGGCTGAGTAGTATTCCATTGTGTATATATACCACCTCTTCTTAATCCAATCATCTGTCAATGGACATTGGGTTGTTTCCATGTCTTGATGATGGTGAATAGTGCTGTAATTATGGCCAACAAGCACATGAAAAAATGCTCAACATTGCTGATTATAAGAGAAATGCAAATCAAAACCATGAGATACCACCCCACATCAGTCAGAATGGCCATCATTAATAAGTCCACAAATAGCAAGTGCAGGAGAGGGTGTGGAGAAAAGGAACCCTCCTGCACTGCTGGTGGGAATGTAAATTGGTACAGCCACTATGGAGAATAGTACAGAGGTACCTTAGAAATCTACCCATAGAACTTCCATATGACACAGCAGTCCCACTCTTGGGCATATATCCAGGCAAAACTTTCCTTGAAAAAGACCCATGCACCCACATGTTCATTGCGGCTCTATTCACAACAGCCAAGACATGGAAACAACCCATATGTCCATCAACAGAAAATTGGATTAGGAAGAGGTGGTATATATACCCAATGGAATACTACTCAGCTATAAAAAGAATGACTTAATGCCATTTGCAGCAACATGAATGGAACTAGAGACTCTCATAGTGAAATAAGTCAGAAAGACAAATACCATATAATATCACTTACATCTGGAATCTAATATAGAGCACAAATGAACATTTCCACAGAAAAGAAAATTGTGGATTTGGAGAATAGACTTGTGGCTGCCCAGGGTGGGGAAGAGGGAGGGAGTGGGAGGGATTGGGAGCCTGGGGTTAACAGATGCAAACTATTGCTCTTGGAATGGATTTACAATGAGATCCTGCTGTGTAGCATTGAGAACTACATCTAGATACTTACATTGCAACATGACACTGGGAGGAAAAAGTATGTATACATGTATGTGTAACTTGGTCCCCATGCTGTACAGTGGAAAATAAATAAATAAATGAACAGTGCTATAATGAATGTGCAGGTGCATGTGTCTTTTTCAAGTAAAGTTTTGTCTGGCTATATGCCCAAGAGTAGGATTGCTGTGTCATATGGTAGTTCTATGTATAATTTTCTAAGGCACCTTCATACTGTCTCCATAGTGGTTGTACCAGTTTATGTTCCCACCAACAGTGCAGGAGGTTTCCTTTTATCCACATCCTCTCCAGTATTTGTTATTTGTGCACTTATTAATGATGGCCATTCTGGCAGTGTGAGGTGCTATCTCATGGTAGTTTTGATTTGCATTGCTCTAATAATCAGGGATCTTGAGCATTTTTTCATGTGCTTATTGGCCATCAGTATATCTTCTTTGGAGGAATGTCTATTCAGGTCCTTTGCCCATCTTCCAATTGGGTTGTTGGCTTTTTTGGTGTTGAGTTGTACAAGTTGTTTGTATATTTTAGAGATTAAGCCCTTGTCCATTGCATCATTTGAAACTATTTTCTCCCATTCTATAAGTTGTCTTTTTTTTTTTTAAATGGTTTCCTTTGCTCTGCAAAAGCTTGTCAGTTTGATTAGGTCCCATGGGATTATTTTTGCTTTTATTTCTGTTTTTTCGGAGACTGACCTGAGAAAACATTCATAAGGTTGATATTGGAATGTTTTGCCTATGTTCTCTTCTAGGAGGCAATGGTGTCTTGCCTTACATTTAAGTCTTTAAGCCATTTCGAGTTTATTTTTGTGCATGGTGTGAGGGTGTGTTCCAGTTTCATTGATTTACATGGAGCTGTCTAGTTTTCCCAGCAACACCTGTAACTGATTTCTGAATGTTAATCTGATATCCTGATAATTTGCTGAATTTGTTGATCAGTTCAAATAGTTTTTGGGTTGAGTCCTTCGGGTTTTCTATATATAGTATCATGTCATCCTCATAGAGTGACAATTTTATATTCTTCAAATATATTTTCAATCCCCTTTTTTTTTCTTCTCTTTCTGAAATTCCTATTATATGTAGATTGGCCCACTTTGTATTATCCCATAGATCTCTTATATTGCCCTTATGTTTATTCATTTGGTTTTCTGTCTGCTGTCCTGATTGGGTGATGTCCATTATTCTGTCTTTCAAGTCACTAATTCCTCTGCATTATTCATTCTGCTATTTAGTGCCTTTAGCTCAATTTGCATTTCTGCAAATGAATTTTATAATTTTTCTATGTTCCTCCTTATGTTTACTAGTTCCTTTCTAAAGGAATCTGCATTACTGGTCATATCTGCTATTAATTCCTTGATATTCAGCCTTAATTCCTTCAGTATTTTCACTACCTCCTTTTTGAACTCATTGTCTGTCAGACTGCAGAGGTCTGTTTCATCGTTTGCTGCTTCATGCAAATTCTGTTCTTTTCACTGGGACTGGTTCCTGAGCTTCTTGCTTATGGTTTTCTTTTTCTGTGAGTTTAGGGAAGCCAAACTATAGTCTTGGAGGGCTACTTCTATGAAAGAGCTCCCCTTTGTGTTTTGTGGGGGGTCACTATTTATTTTTGATGTGGGAATTTGAATATTTGCTGTCTCTCTCTTTGGTGTGAGCAGGCTGTTATCCCCAGGGTACTGAATGTGTTTCCAGGGTTAGTAGTCATTGCCTGGTTTGGGGGCTCTTAACAGCAGCAAGGACCTGCAGGAAGGTGGTGCAGGCTCCTCCTAGTTGCAGGGCCCTGGGAAGTGGTAATGAGCCTAGGCAGATTTACAAGGTGCCTAGAGCATGTGGCAGTGGCAGCAGCAGGCTGTGTGAGTTCCCAGGGGAATGAGAGCAACAACATGCAGTGTTTGATTGCAGTGCCCTCCTCTGAGGTGACTGGAGCCACAAGTGGTGCCTGTTCAGGGACCCCTAATGGTAGCGGGCCACACCCACCTCTGGAGTCAGTGATGACTGCAGTGGTTTGCCCCAGCCACCTGTAGACCTTGCAAGAAGCATTCTGTCTCACTTAGCCCACACAGGAGGTGCAGTACAGGCTGCTCCTAGTTGCAGGGCCCTGAGAAGTGACAGAGATCAAGGGTGTGGGCCCTGCCCGGAGCATTCAGCAGTGGCAGCAATAGGGCGGGTGTGCTCCCTGGGATTGGCGAGCAACAACAGGTGGTGTTTGGTCACAGTGCCCTCCCCTGTTGTACCCTTGAGGTGACTGGGGCCATAAGTGGTTCCTGTTCACTGACCCCTAGTGGTGGCAGGCCATGCCCATGTCTGGAGCTAGAGATAACTGCTGTGTTTTGCCCCTGCCCACCTGAAGACCATGCATTAAGCACCCCATCTCACTTAGCCCACACAGGGCGTGCTGCATCAGCTTCCCCTAGTTGTAAGGTCTTGGGAAAGGACAGTGGTCAAGTGTCTGAGCTCCGCCCAGAGCGTTCAGCTGTGGTAGCTGCAGGGCAGGTGTGTTCCCAGGAGGGTGAGAGCAATAAAGTGTGGTGCCTGGTTGCAGTGCCCTCTTTTTGTTTTTTTTTTTTTTCTTCCCCACCCCTGAGGTCACTGGGGCTGTAGGCAGAGCCCACTCACAGGCCCCCAGTGGTGGCAGGCTGTGCCTCCCTCTGGCCTCCAAGACCACTACCATGGTCCGTTCCTGCTGCCTGTAGATCACGTAAGAGGCACCACATTGCACTTAGCCCCATGCTGCCCTTAGCCCACACAAGAGGTTTCCAGCCACCTATAGCCTCCACCAGAAGCACCTGGTCTCCCATAGCCAGAACACGTGGCTTCTGGCCACTCATAGCCTGAGCCAGAGGCGCTCCACCCTCTGAGAGCCCTGGTGCGCATGCGGCCCACTCCTCTTCCTCTCACCCTCCCCAACAATGGCGCTTCACTTCTCCTGTAGCCCCAGACCTTCTCCCAGGTTCCCTCTGCCGTGGCATTCCACTCCCCAGCCGGTAGCACACCGCTCCCCCCATGGCGCACTGCTCCTTAGCCCCTTAGGCTGTTCTCACACAGCCAGCCCCAGTCCTGTCCCTGGGATTGACCTCTGGAGCCTAAGTCTCAGCGCCCAGCCCCTGCCCACGTGTCTCAGGCTGTGGTGTCCCAACGGTGGTGCAGATGATCTGTGCGGCTCTCACTCTGCTTTGACCTCAGTCCAGCTGCTGCTTTTCTCCACGACTTTGAGGACCCTCCGTCCGGGCTGATCTCCTGGTAGGTTGGGTGGCTTCCCACAATGTGGGTTCCTTTTCATCTTCAGAGCTCCCTCTCAGGAATGCTAGTCCCATCCTGATTCCCTTTCTCTCTCTTTTTCTTTTGTTCTACCCAGTTATGTCAAGGGTTTCTTGCCCTTTTTGAAGATTTAAGTTCTTCTGCCAGCTCTGTATGAGTCGTTTTACATGTAGATGTGTTTTTTGGATGTGTTTGTGGGAGAAGCTGAGCTCCAAGTCGTACTCCTCCACCATCTTGATCCACCTCTCCTTAATTTCTTCTAAGAGCTTCCTAAGAAAGAATTCTTAATGAGTTATTTCATTAGGAAAGAATATGTGTGTTTTTCAATTCTAAGTGGCTATTTTCCCAGATGTGAAATCTTTGGGTTATGTTTTCTTGCCTTAGAAAGTTTTTTAGTTTTTCTCCACTTCCATTTATTTAACAATGGTTAATTAGTTACTGGAGCAACACATGAGTATTCAACTAGATTGTTAATTAGTGGGAACTGTGTATATTTTACCTCTCCAAATCTGGGTGAAGAAAAAATCCCTTTCTATGGAACGGTATTTATTTTATTCTTTATTGTTTCCGTGTTTTCAGTTTTACTGAGATGAGCTATTTTATCTTGTGTTTTAAGATGTGTTTCTATTTTTAAAAATAATTTACCTTCATTTTTATAAGATAAAATTGCAAACACTTGTTTATATTCAGGTTAAAAAGTTCAAAGATAATTTAATATTTTAGGCAAGTCATAGAATTTTTGATAGTGTACGACAATCTGTGACTTAAAAATCTTATTTAATCGTAAGTTGCTGATATGAGATCAGAAGATAATCAGCAGTTTAGAAAATAAAAGATAGAAGAAACCTAAAAAGATTTCAGGAGGAAACAGAGGTGGTAATTTATAAGTTTGGTGTTTCACTGGCAAGTTTTTACTGGCTGACTTGGAGGCAACAAGCAAAATAATGGATAACTGTGAGGCTGTTCTCTGAAACTTGTTTCTCCTGCACTACCCAGCCTTTTAAAAGCTTCTGCAACAGCCGGGTTCTTCATAATGCAGCCTAGCTCATTGCTTTCTAGCATTCCAGAAGTTTCTTTCTCTTCTTTCTATTTTAGTTCCTATATATTCATGTTATTTAGAATTTAATAATACTTCATTACCCTATAACTTTCTATTCATTCTTGTTTAGTCCAAGTGGAAAATGTTGAAGGAAATATCCCTCTGAGGTAGCATTACACTGATGTTGGAGATCATATCAGGCAGTGATCTCTTTTCTAGTGACTTTAATTCTAGATACATGAAGTAACTATGTATATAGGGCAACAAAATAAGTAGTCTTGTTTAGATAGAGGCCATCATATTGAATATGATTACAAATATGATGCAATTTCATTATTTGTATATATATGTATACATTCTTTCATTCTTTATTTCTTTCTATTAGATAAATGTTTAATCCTATGGATAAGTCAATTTTTTAAATCATTTCCAGGTAAAGAGAATTCAGTTCAGTATTCTGAAATTATAACTCAAAACTGATATTCACATTCTTTAAAGTCACCTTTAAGGAAAAAATCAGCTCATCATAGGAGATAATTCAGTATGAAAGAAAGAACTCTATCTGCCACCATTCCACGTTGGACCTTGATTGCCAACTACGTTATCAATTAATAATTTGAATATTTTAAGATAAATCAAACCTCTGGGATTCTTCTTATTATCCATTCATATTTATTTCTAATAAAATTGTGATCTAAGAATCTGTTTTCCTCAAAAGCTTGACAAATTACCTTGCCAAATAATAAAACTGAAGCCCTATCACATCCTATGAAATAATCTAAGCCTTTGATGGCTAATGTTCCTCAGTTTGAACTGAGAATTTTACATATATATATACACGCATATATGTGTAATATATATATAATATATGTTATGCAAATATAGACTATGAGTCAAGTGTTCTAAACTACATTTTAATTTACAAAATATAGTCATTTATAGAGGTCTTAGTGCCAGGAAAAAAGAATTAGGTGATAAATAATTTACTAGTGAATCACACCTATTTCACTGAAAGGAAAATAGAAAATTTGAAAATACTATTAATTAAAATGCACTGCTAAATTTACTGCATGAGAAAAAATTAGAGACAAATATAGCACACAAACATACCAAAAAGCTAGAATATAAAAAACAAAGAAATAATAAGGTATCTGTTAAGGCCAGCCAACTTAGAATTCCTCTCCTTAAGGCCTACTTTTACCTTGGAGAATGTAATTAGACATTGCTATAAGAACATATAGCTGTTTCCCCAAGGGAAGAGGAAAAAGGAGGTTTCATGTAAGAAAACAAAGCAAGATATTGCTCTATTATTATTAATATTATTAACACAGTGCACCCAAAAGTTTTATTTTATTGTCAGTACTGCTGAAAGGATACCATCCCAAATAACGTCAAACAACTCTGATGTTTTTGCCATTCATTTTAATTCATGTTTTTAATTCTATTAACTACATGAGGCATAATTTACAGACATTAGGATGGACAAGTCTTAAAACATATAGACTGAAAATTTTGTTTTCCTTGTGCATGCATCTGTGAAACCATCACCCTTGTCAAATTGCAAAATATTTCTCTTACACCAAAATTTTCCCTTGGGCTCCTTTGCAGTAAATATTCACCAGCAGAAATAAGGACTATTCTCATTTCTCTCACAAAATATCAGTTGTATCTATTGCTGTATTTCATTTAAATAAAATCTTATAATATGTACTCTTTTGATTATCTTCCCCATAAAATCACTGTCCTTAAGAGATAGATGCCATTTCTTTCATGTACAAAATATTTATTTTTTAAAATTTGATTACTGGGTAGAATTCCACTGAGTAAATGTCCTCTAATCCCATCTTAATGCCTACTTCTCAGATGACCTAAACTAACATAATTGGTACTGGGAGTGGTCTGAGAATCAGATGGTTAATGGGAATTTGTAGCTGGCTCACTCACCACCTTTATGGGTAAATAGGACTCTGTTGGATGTGGTAGATAGGACACAGATGAGCTCTGGCATAGTGTATGTGTCTGATTTGCTGACGATTTCACAGGTGGTGATGTAGGAATACATCCTGTTGGAAAGGAATTCTACTGCAGGTGAATGATTCAGTCATTTGAAAGATAAGGGGAGACAAATTCCTACAATGAGTAGAGTTGTTTGTTCATCATAAGTTGTAGTGGTGCCTTGAAATAAAAATGGAAAGTGACTAACAAACAGTTAAAAGTTAAGTTTAAGGATTTATGAACTCTTTGGTAGTTGATGAAGAGTCTCTTGTCTCCTGTGGTAAGTAGACAAGTAGGAGACTGAAGATCGAGCAGAGTTACACAGCTCCAGAGAGATGCAAACACTCAGTCAAAGCTTATGTGTATTAAGCTAAGGTCAGGGCACTGACAGGGAAATCTAAAAACCCTGAAATATGATATAGGTATATCTGGATAATTACCTCTGCAGACTTTGGTTCTTCAGACTTCTTCACCTTAGTAAGAGCTCGAACTTTCTCCTACTCTAGGAGCTTCAGAGACTTCTCTTCTGCAAGGCAGGACATAACATTTTAGGCCTGGCTAACTTCCCCTCCAGAAGATAATTAGAGTAGAGCCCCAGAATAACCCCTAGGCCACTTGGGGTCTGATCAGGAAGGAAAGAGATTTTATACTAACATAATTGTCAGATTTCACTTGCATGTTCTGGCAGGAACCATGGGACTATGTTGAAGGGAAGTGTTGAGGTTTCCTTCATCATGCACTGTTCTCTTGACCTTGGTGGACATCTTTATGGTAGCTATTTTTAATTCTCTGTCAAAGAAGTCATATGACTGTTTCATTAGGGTCAGTTTCTAGAAATTTCTCTGGTTCCTCTGTTTAAAACATCTTTGGCTAGTTCTCTGTTTCCTTGATACTCTGTGTTCATTTCTACCCACTAGACAATGCAGCCTTCCAGTCTTCACAGATTGGGCTTGTCCTGGAAAAGGTCCTCAGTAATAAGTCTGGCCTGAGTTTCAAGCGTCCTTTGTCAATGTTTTTTCCTCCCACAGGGGAAGCAGACAGCCTCTGGGCAATGGTTTTCACTTTTACCATGCTGTGCTGAGCTCATGATGGGGTGTGGAGGTAGAGCTATGGTATCTGGGGTCCAAGCTGGCCATCTCCATTTCCCTCCAACATCTAGACTGTGCCAAGGCTGTCAGAACTCCAGGATTGGTGAGATGAGTGCTAGTTCTTTGGGAAGCCTCTTGGAAATTGGGGTACTAGATGCATAAATTGACTCTTTCTTTACAGGGTGAAGCTGAGAGTTGGAATTTTTTATCCACTCACTCTGCACTGAGTTATGGAGGATCAGTGGCATATGTTGGCTCAAGCTACTGCCTGTTTTCCTCCGAGCAGCTAGACAATGACAGATCTGCCAGAGCTCCAAGACCAGCAAGACCTCAGTCTCCTTACCTGCCTTGGTGAGTCTGATTTTTCATTCTCCTGAAATGCAGGAGAAGTTCCGTTATTTTCTGATGTCTCATGAAGAAATTTGTCCATGAATTGTTGCTGAATTGTTGTGTTTGTGGAGGAAGGAGAGTCCAGGGATTCCTCCTCTCCCATGTTGCTGATGTCACGTCACTCCTAGCATCAAGTATTGATACAAGTTGCAATGTGGATGAATCTTGAAAACATTAAACAAGAAGAAGCCAGCCTCAAAAAATGACATCCTCATTCCCCTCCCACCCCATGGACCTAGGAAACCATTGATCTACTTTCTACCTGTAAAGATTTGCCTATTCAGGACATTTCATACAAATGACTCGTACAATGTGCAGTAATTAGTGACCCATTCTTTAACTGAGCTAAAAGTTTCAAGATTCATGTGTGTTGTAGCCTTGTAAGTACCTGATTCCTCTTTATTTGCCAAGTAATATTCCATTGTATGGATATAGTGTATTTGTTTATAATTCATCAGTTGATGAACATTTGGGTTGTTTTAACCTTTTGAGTATTATGAGGAAAGATACTATAGTCATTCATGTACAGTTTTTTTATGAGACACGTGTTTTATTTTGCATGTGTATTTGAGATGAAATGGCTAAGTCACATGGTAACTCTGTGTTTACTATTTTGAGGAACCATCAAAATCCCTCCAAAATGTTTGTTCCATGTTATATATGAGGGTTCCAGTTGTTCTAGATCCCCATCAAACTCTTGTTAATGTCTTCTTTCAGATAATAGCTATCTTAGTAGATGTGAAGTGGTTTCCTATGGAGAATTGGATTTATATTTCTTAGTGGACTAATGCTGTTGAGCATCTCTTACTGTACTTATTATCCATTTGTATATATTCTTGGAGCTGGCAATTTAGAGTCTGCCTATTTTTAATTATTTTGTCCTTTTTTTAGAATTGTGAAAGTTCTTTATGTGTTGTGGATACAAGTCAGTAATAAGATTTGTGATTTATGAATATTATTCTCATTCTGTTCAGTGCCTTTTTCACTTCCTTCTGACTCTCATTTCATGCTGTTGTTTTGTTTTTCTTGTGAGTTTATATTTTTAAAACCTTTCTGTGAGACTTCAGTGAATGCTATTTTCAAAGAACATTTTTATAGTGAATATCTGTATACTTTTGCCAAATGTATGAGCCTACATGTTTTAAGTAGCAAGTTAAAAGAAAAATTCTTGCCTTGATTTGTTGGAACATACAAAGATCATTTATGACAAGACAAACATAATTTTTAGGAAGCATTTATTTTCATCTCCACCAAGAACTAGGTTTGAGAGACATTTTTTGTTTGTTTGCTTGCTTCTTACTTCTGCTTGGTGGGCTTTCTTCTAATTTTCTATTGTTTTTCAGAAATCGAGGCTTTAGCATAGCCTCCAGTCAATCTCCATCCTTGTTCACGCTCAAAGTCTAGAATCTCCCAAATTCCAAGTTCTACTTGTAGGCTCTCTAGGTAATGATATTCTGTAGATGTTCTCAGAATGGGCAATGTTTTAATACTGGCTTATTTTCCTGGAGTTTAAGGTTCAAACTGAGCCGCAGTTACGATTTTTCACTGTAACATCTACAGTTGATCTAAAAGTCATTTTAAATGATTTTAGCAATTTTATATATTGTGTAACTCAATCTTGTGTGCTATACTGACAGACACAAAAATCTCACATAATATTTTATCAACTGGCATATAATCCCATCCACCACTGGATATGTATTTTGCCACATAAATGGTTAGGATTCCTTTAATATGGGTATGCTGTAATATAAGGCTGAATTTTTTTGTTTACTAAATAGAAATAGAGTTAAATATATGATGTCTTATTATAAATACTCTGAACATGCTTTGTTTCTTCTCTTACATTTGCCTTAATATTTTTATGCATTAATTTTCTTTTTACTTAATTCAAGAGCCCTAATACTTCTAATTTGTTTTCTAAAGTGTATGAGCACCATATACCCTTGTGAATTCTAATCTTATTAAAAGATAATGTCTTGCAGTAGAGGTGCATTATTCTTCAGCTGTAGGTCAAATTGAATAATATTCTGCTAAAACATAGTTATTTCATCCTTTCTGTATTCATTCAGTAAGTATGTATGAATTTATGTGTTCCAGTATATACACTAGATACTAGTGAACTTATGGCCTAAAAACAAGGCTGACATTAGCCCATAATTACACAAGTAGTTATTACCATAATTTATATGAAGAACTGAAATTGCAGCATGCTATAAATGAGTAAAATAAAGACATTTAAACTGTCCAAGTAAATTTAGGAAAGGTGTTCTAAAATGTAATATTTTATCTGGATCCTATACTGAAAGAAGAGTTAGTGGGGTAAAAAGGTAATAGAAGAGTATTCCTTGTGAAGGGAAAAGCCTGGAAATAGTTCTAAGTTAAGAAGATGCCTGATGCTTTGGAGAACTTGAAAGAAAGTGAATGTGATGCTAAACATTATGAAAAGGTGTAGGTTGGAACAAAATTCTTGAGGCAGGGCATATTATGTAGAGTTTTGAAGTCCAGTTGATATGAACCTACGTCTTTTTAATTTTTTTTTTTTTTTTTGGCCACATCCATGGCATGTGTAAGTTCCTGGGCCAGGGATCAAGCATGTACCACAAGAGCAACCCAAGCCACTGCAGTGACAACACTAGATCCTTAACACACTGCACAACAAAGGAACTCCATGAACTTAAGTCTTAATGGCACAAAATAGACTTAGTGAAGGAAGAAAATGAGAATTAAAGTATAATGACGTCACTCTGGATGATTATGGAGAATGTCTTCAATGGAGGAAAAAGAATTTGTGGTGGTCTAGGATCAATTTCAACACTGTTGCCTAGAACAAGCAAGAAATGTTTGTCTCTTGAATTGGGAAATTTTATTCAGTGATAATGAGATTCCCAATTTAGCACTCTTTTCAACACTCACAAGCCAATTAGACTTTGCTTAGAATAGCAATGAAAGATCACAAGCCTACCAAAAACAAAATGATCTGTAGTTTTATGTAAAGCACTTGGAAAAAAAAATTACATGATATAGTACATAAATTCAAAAAGTGTAGTTCACATTTATTTATTGAAGTTTGAAAGTCAACTGTGAATATATAACATCATTTCTTGGATGATTTGGTTTCAAGGCTGTTCTTTGTAGTGCTATAAAAATTGTTCTTACTTTTTTTTTCCTTTTGGTATCTTATATTCACTTTAGATAACTTACATTCACAATATTATGAAATTGATTCTTATTTTTGTCTCATTGTTTCAAGAGATTAGATCATTTTCCATTGTTGTTTATATCCTTTCAATAATTATTTGTTTGCCTCATTTAATAAGTTTACAATTCATTAACAATCCGTATCTATTAACATCATCTCTAATAGAATTTACCACATATTTTATATTTATTTATTTAATAGTGAATATGTATTGAATCTGCATGGTATTCAATGCTTTTGTATGTTTATTTTGCTATAGATCACTAATTATCATTATAATAGCATTAACTGAGAATTTAAAATATTTATTATTGATTATTTTCTATACCAGTTATGACTATGACATAAGAGTGTTAGTAATACAGTGCTAAAATCTAGAAGTTCTGTGTGGAGCTAGCATTTTTGGAACCATAATTTTCTCATGGCCTCTTGCATTTTCTCATTTCTCAAAGTGTAAATAATAGGATTCAGTAAGGGTGTGATAACAGTGTAAAATACAGAAAGGATTTTATTGCCCGCAAAACTACTGAATGGCCAGGCATAGATAAAGATACATGGCCCAAAGAACAGAGTGACCACAGTGATGTGGGCAGACAACGTGGACAGAGCCTTGGAGAGCCCTACAGACGATCTTTGTTGCACAGTGAGCAGGATGACAGTATAGGAGACAAGCAGCAGGAGGAAACAGATAAATGAGAGCAGTCCACTGTCAGCAATGACAAATAATTCCAGGGTGTAGGTCTCCATACAGGCAAGCTTAATCACAAGGGGAAGGTCACAAAATATATTGTCTATGATGTGGGGACCACAAAAAGGCAAGTTCACTGTTAATACCATCTGACTCATGGTGTGTATAAAGCCAATTGTCCATGAAAGTATAACAAACCCTTTCAGCAACTTGTGGCTCATGATCGTCCTGTAGTGTAAGGGTTTACATATGGCTACATATCTGTCAAAAGCCATGGCTACCAAAAGAGTCGCCTCAGCACCTCCAAAGCAGTGCATAAAGAACATCTGAGCCATGCAGCCCCACATGGAAATGACCTTGTGTTCAGTGAGCAAATCTCTGATCATCTTGGGTGTGGTGACTGTGGAGAGACACATGTCCAGGAAGGAGAGGTTTCCAAGGAGGAAGTACATGGGAGAATGAAGGGTGGAACTGAATGTCACCGTGACCATGATGAGAATGTTTCCCAACACAGTAGCACCATAGATCAAGGAGAATGTCACCAAGAAGACAAACTGAAGTTCCCATCCTACAGAAAATCCTAGTAAAATAAACTCGGTCACTACAGATCCATTGTTCAGATCCATTTACTCAACTCAGAAAGATTCCAGAAGTTCTTTATATACAAAGAGATCTTTTTTAAAAAGCCAGGATTAGTACTGACATTTTCTGGTTTCTATTTCATTCAACGCAGTGATATGAGAGCATATAATCTTAAATCACAGATCTTTTTGAACCTGATTTCTCAAATCCCGTATCTTCATTGTTCAGAGCTAAGTGTTTGTGTGTTGTGTATGACTGGAGGTATGCAATAGCTTGGAAGTAAATAGTTAAATGATTCAATCCGAAGGTATAGATTTTGCTTTGGTTATAATGTATTACACTCTGTCCTCTGTACTCAGCTTTTGGACATCATCCATAGGATCTAGAGTGGTAAAAAATAATTGGTAACAATTATCTGATTACTATGAGTAAAGCCTTCTTCTAAGTATTTCACATACTTTAACATACTGTTCATAACAGTCTCATGAAGTATTATAATTATACTAATTTTACATATAAGGAAACTCTGGCATAGGTGTATTAAATGACTAACTCATGATTACATAACTAATAAGAATCAAAACAGGTATTCAATCCCCATCACTCTGACCAGCATCTGGGCTTATAAGCAATAGACCATTTTACCTCCAAAATTAAAGGAATGTATATTTATGGGCAAGTTACTACATATTGATTAAATTCATCTGTTCCATTCATATGGATCACAGCAGATATTATTCAGCAAGTACGATGGAACCTTTCTAATAATTAACTGCACTTTTTTCTTTATGCAGAATGAATCAATGCCCTGTATCTAGAGAGTTTATCACCTAGAGAGATTAACTTATGAACAAAAAAAAGCAATCAAACATGTAAGAAAATATTTAGTTTAGCACGTGATGTATCAAAGATGTAAGAATTTTTGAAATGGTGAACTAATTCCAAGTGTTACTTTCAAGATACAGTTTCAAGCTTAGTTGTCCCTATCTTTAAACTACTTAAAATATAGAGAGAGTACTACTGGTCAATAAACAAAAAAGGACCAGTCTTAGAAAATGGATGAGAGCTTATAGGAAGAAAAGAATTAATAGCAGTGAATAGAGTGGTATATTTGGAAAAGTGACTGAATTAAGGTTTTTCTTATTTTTTTATTAGTCAAATGAATTTATCACATCTATAGTTGTATACTGATCATCACAGTCCAATTTCACAGGATTTCCATCCCGCAACCCAAGCACATTCCCCCACCCCACAAACTGTCTCCTCCAGAGACCATAAATTTTTAATGTCTGTGAGTCAGCATCTGTTCTACAAAGTTCAGTCTGTCTTTTTTTAAGATTCCATATGTCAGGAAAAGGGACTGAATTAAGTTTTAAAATGCTTAGGGAGCTGTCTGTTTTCTTTTCTCCAGTGACCTGTAATTCCGTTGTTTTCAATTCTACTCAGTCTCCTTTCGAAATACCATATCACTATTATCCAACCTTAATTTCCTGAGTTGCTCTCTTATCATAGATATTGTTAAGAAATGGTCATGGCCTAACAATTGGGGGAAATAAAAATGAAAATAATGTAGATCACCATCCAGGAGCGTACAGAGTGGGTGCTAAACAGTGGGCTGTGGACCTGGAGGGGCACACAGAGCACAGTGCCACACCACGCCTCTATGAAGGGCAGTATTACATGGTTATCACGTGAGTGGGCAGGATTATTGATAGTGACACCTTTGTGACAGTAATTGCAGTAATTAAATGCACTTTGGAGAAATGACAAGGCTTGGTAATTGTTAGACAATGAATATGCCAGCTATAATTTCGGAACCAATGCCTTCGTTAGATGGAATTTTATGCCCTGGGATAAACAATAGGAAAACCTGCCCATGAAATTAATTCAGTTAAGCATAACTTGATTAAGAAAGAATTATTTTGGCCTTCTAATTTATTTCAGAGGGAAGTCTGGTATTCATTTATGTTGTTGACTTTACCAGCATTTGTTTCCCTTTTTCTTCTCCTTCCTTTCTGTGCAAGCTTTATCAAAATATTTATTTGGTTCTTCACTTAATTCACCTATTCTTATACTATGAGGGTACAAAGGCAATACAAATGGAATAAACTATCATATAACTTAGACAAAAATCTTACTAGTGAAGAAAATTTTTTCCTCTGAGTAATCGGTTGCGCATTTCATTTTAATTACCTTTACTTAAGTTATGGTGCACCTTGGAGGAATTTGAAGATAATATATTAGAGCTAGGGTGGAACTTTGTAATCATTTATTCTCCACACATCCTTTAGTAAATGCACAATCAAGATACATATAACCAATTAAATCTTCCCAAGTCTTAGAGAGAGAACCACCCCAAGGATATGAGGTGAGTATTAGATGAGAGAATGTGGGTATAAGCTCCTATGTGGGCACAGAATACACACTGAGAGACATGTGTTGCATTGGAGTCATTTGTGTAAATCTAATATTATAATCCTGAGACTTCATGTAAGTCTCTATTAGGATAAGAATGAGCCGAGACTTGTTTTAGTATATTGTTGGATATAAATATTTCTGCTTTTGCTCATGTATATACATTTATTACTTAATGTAAACATAATTGATTCAAGTAAATATTTTCTTCCTTTTACATTATAGGTTTTAATAGAATAAACATAATTTTAATCTTGATGAATCCCATGTTTTCTAAAATTATACATGCTTATCCTAAAGTATAAATGGAATTAAAAATTATGCAGAGTAAAAAGAAGCCTGAAACAAAAGACCATATGCTTTATAATTTCACTATATGAAACACCTAGGAAACACGAGTATATAAAAAACAGTATATTAATCATCCATTCAGCTGGGAACTGAGTGCAAATGAGCACAGATTTTCTCTCTGTAGTTGTGAAAATGATTTAAAATAAGATTGTGGTGATGGTTAACAGCTATGTGAATATAATAATTCAATCAGTGAAATTGTATTAAATGGCTCATTTTTATAGTATGTGAGTTATAGTCAATAAAACTTTAGAAGCCATTATACATTTTTTGCTTTTATTCTTAAAATTATTTTATTATATTAATTTACTGCTTTTAAATACACTTTTTTAGTTTTACAGTACTATTCAGCTTCTTATCCTCAAATTGTTTCATTATGAGATAATTAATGACATACTGTGATTCAATGCCACATAATTTTAAACTTTATTAAAGTCCTCTATTTGTATTTTTGACTGACATACTTGGAAACGTGCTTTTGTCTGTTTTTGTTGGTTTTCTTGGCATTTTTCGTAGTATTTGAAATACTCATAATGAGTTTCCTGAAGTGTTCACATTTTCCTTAATTCTCTTGAATATGAACATCCTGTAAGGACTGCTTCCTCTTTATTCATTTAAGATCTCTTTTCTATGTATGGCTTCACAGTTTTATACAGAGATTTTCTAAATATATAGTTCTCATCATTAATTCTCCCATGCAAACTCCTATTCCAAACTGTCATTAGGATATGTGTATTTACATGTTCTACCAGAATCTGAAACTTGATTAAAAGAACAATTTCCCTATTCTGCAAATAAAATTATGAGTTTCTAGCTTTTCCATTATTTTCAATGATGGTATGAGTTATCTGGATGCTCAAGATTTACTTTTCTTAATTTTATATTCAATCATTCTTAGTCTCTTATTTACTGAAAAATTCTACTCTGCAATATCAATTTGAGAGCATATGTCTCTTAAATTTTCAAGGAAATGTTGGTTATAGCTCGTTGTGAAATAGGTATGTGATTTCATCTCAAAACCATAGCCTTTTCCTTCCCACCAACACAAAATTAATTAAAATACCTAATTAAGGTCAGACAGTGTACTGACCTTCTAATGAATTAGCTCTCTATGTCCCTTACCTGCTCTAAAGGCACATCATGAGGAACAACATGTTCATGGGTTTAGTCAAAATTAGAAATCTTCTTTTCACTCTCTGTGATGCCCTGAATGTGTTTCTGCATGGTATTTTCTGTCTCTTTTATAAAGATGTGAACCACACTGGAGGCAGATTTGTTAGAGCTCTGGGAATCCAAATTTCAGTGGGAGTAGTTAAAACGCTGAGGCTCTTGCCATAGCATGACCAGGAGGGACGTGCATTCTTAATTTACGGCCCTGTGCTATGCTCTCACTCTCCTTGAGCATAGGAATGACTCAAATAGACATGAGAGTGTTGGTTGACTGGTTATGATATAGTTAGTGTAGACGTCTTTGATTTAGTGGATACTTCATTTCCCTCACATCATGCTTTTCCATGCTATTTTCTTAGCTTCCTTTTAACAGCTTTTGGTAATTTTTTAGATGAATACTCTCCAAACTTTTCTGAGCATAACATCATTAATATAAAAATTGATTCATATATGTTATAAATTTATACCTAAAAGCCCATTATATATACATTAACATATTCAAGAAGTGGAAATTTTTGGAGATAAATTGGGAATAAATCACAATAAATTATGTAAAATTTTATATTATACATTAATGTCACAACTATCTTATGCTCACCAAAATGTTAATAATTATTTTTATTTACCTTACTATGAGAGTTTCAGAGAATATTGATATGGCACAAAATGGTTTCACTATCATTACCCATTTTACTATAAAATATTATAATAAATTCTTGTTTTACAAGGTGTTGCTTTTACAAAGTTAATCATATTGTTCATTCTGCTGTACTTTGCATCACTGGCTTTAAAATCTGTTCAATTAACATGCCAACAAAGAATGTCATGAGTAACTTTCAAATTAGTTGACATTTCTCTATCTTATGACCAAGTCCTTATTTAATTCCAGTCAAAGTCACTACTCAACCTATGACTTAATGTAGATTTTGTCATAGAATTTGCTTTTATTATGATTCATTACAGTTGATGAGAATTTTTATATACAAATTCTACATTCTTCTGTAAAGCAAAACTTCTTCTCCCAAGACATAACTGATTCTATCACTTGATTTGTAGATCATTAGCGATGGTTAGAAATGGTTCCTGTGTACCTTTCAATAGTGTTTGTTAATAAGAAATGTAGTTTGTTTCATTATAGCTGGTTTACAGTGTTCTGTCAATTTTCTACTGTACAGCAAGGTGACCCAGTTACAAAAAAAAAAAAAAGAAGAATAGAAATGTAGTTTGTTTATTGTCATATTGTTCATCTTAGCCATTTTTACAGAATGGCAGAAAACACAAGTAATTTCTCAGTGGAATACGGCCTTTGCTCTTTTTAGTAAGAAACATTCAAAAACACTTTATACTACAGTTAGTGTAAATGTATAGCCTTCTATTGGTTATCATGTGACTATCAATATTGTAAATAAAATTATGGAGATTTTTGTTTTATATATATTTACTTTTTAGTGTTTTATTGATCTTGATCACTAGCTAATATATCAAGGTTCAGTATAGATTGTCAAGTTCATTGTTAATAATAATGGAAGTATATCCGTACTGTAAAGTAATGTTTTTTAATAATAATTTTTATCCAGTGTGTCAGTCCGGATACCTCATTGTTCATTTACTTTATGATTTAACTGAAAAAGAGTTCATATTATAGGTAAAATCAATTTTCCCATTTCATAATCATTTACTTGAGTTTTAAGAATTAGAATGATCTTAAATCCAAGGTTTATTTGCAGAAATATTTTTAAAGCCCCTAATGAAGTTGAACTAAAATAAAATAAAATAATACAGTCCTTGTGTATCCCCTCCTCTTTACTTTGGCACACATAAGCTATTATACAGAATGCTAATTACTTATTGAATAATAATTTGTCCAAAGCAAATGATCATGAAGAGAAATGCTTTCAACTCGTCTGTCTTTGTTTAACTCACACTTTCTTCAGAAACTTTGTCATGTGGGGCATAACCACATAACATACAAATTAAATTACTTAAAATAATCAAAGTAGTAATTATTAGTAAAGACTATTTGCCTTTTAAAATTAAAAGACATGTAAATAGATGTTCTCATTTTTTATACCTAATTGAAGACAGCTAGCTGAAAAAGTATTCACCTTCCTTGGACAGTGGGTTTAAGTAACTTTTTAGATGACTGTTTACTTCAGTCTTCTCTTTTGGTTAAGCTATGAATTCTGACCCAATGGAGTACTCCTCCAGGTTCCATACAACTCACATTAGTAGCTCTTTACTTCTTGATTAAATATGCACTCTAAATTACTAGCCAGGATAAAATTCTGTGATTCTTGATGTATGCCTTTCCTCTCCTTAAATGTTCAATATTCTCAATTTATATTCAGTTTATTTTATACGTGTATATTCCTTGGTATAGAGATTGTATTTACTTTACTTCTTACTTCTGCTTGATTTATTGAGTGAATTTGTCTGCTTTCTCCGATATCCTTCAACTCTTTAGTGTTGAATATACTGTCATTTGATTTTCTCTGACAGTAATGTGGGTCAAAATTTATGTGTTCTAACTTCCAATTTATTTTATGGCAGTATAAGTACTACAGTGAGGGTATTGTTCCAAGAAATAAACTATTTACAACTAGTTCTCTAGTGGCTACAATAGGCCTTAAATAGGTATTGGATTCAATAAGGCTTGAACCTTTCTAGGGCTCATTCTGTATGTCAGGAAACCATCTTCAAGGATTTCAGAATCTTATTATTGGAAACTGTCCCTGAATAATCCTGTGCTAAGTGTGATGATACAGGCATACAATAAATCAAACAGTTTTATAGAGTTTTCAAATTTCTCATAAAAGAGGCTATATTTCCCAAAAGAGGCAATTATGTCTTTAATGATAGATACAGATTTCCTACCGAGAGAAGCAAGAAGAAAAATCTAGGCAGAAATAATTATATGTAGGAAGATATGGAAGCATAGAATAGTTTGACATATTAAGTGAACAGGAAATAGTTAGAACAGAAAATTAGGTTCAAATAAGAACTTTGAAGAGTCTTAAATATCAATCAAGGCAGTGTGAAATATATTCTGTAGTTAAAAGGGAGCTATCAGAATATTGAAGTAGAGACTATGAAGAGAATTGAGTTTAACAAGGTCATAGTAGTAGCACTGTGAAGTGATTATTGCTATGTTAATAATCTAGATAAGAAATGATGAAAGTCTGACCTGAGGCCATAGAGAGTGATGGAGAAGAGGGTATATTTAAATTATCAGGTATCATTGTGAAGATTTGGTAATAGAAGTGTGCCTGATTAATGGCAGCATGCACATAGTGGTGAGTTCCAAAATACTGTCTGTAGATTTTCTGCATTAGAATCAAAAGAGGTAGGATTTGTGGAATGTCAGAGTGTGAAATCTGGTGGATTATCTCCCCAACTAAACAAACATATATATTTTTTTTCTTTTTGCCATTTCTTAGGCTGCTCCCGAGGCATATGGAGGTTCCCAGGCTAGGGGTCAAATTGGAGCTATAGCCACCAGCCTATGCCAGAGCCATAGCAATGTAGGATCTGGGCTGTGTCTGCAACCCACACCACAGCTCAGGGCAAGGCCAGATCATTAACCCACTGAGCAAGGTCAGGGATCAAACCCGCAACTTCATGGTTCTTAGTCAGATTCGTTAACCACTGCACCATGACAGGAACTCCTAAAACAAACGTTTGTGTAGAGAAACTTGTGAAGAACAACAGAGTTCCTGGTGTGTCTCAGTGGATTAAGAACCTGACTAGTATCCATGAGGATGCATGTTTGATCCCTGGATTTGTTCGGTGGGTTAAATAATCTGGAATTTCTGTGGCTATGGTGTAGACTGGCAGCTGCAGCTTAAATGGACCCTTAATCTGGGAATTTCCATATGCTGCAGGTGTGGCCCTAAAAACAAAACAAAACACAACACAACAACAAAGAAAGAAAGAAAAGCTAGTAAATCTTGTTAAGAACACTGAGTCTGGCATCTAAGCCACACCACTGCTTCTTCGTTACCCTTCCCTCCCAGCTCTATATTGTGGAAGCCCTTCCCTGCTCTACTTTGTGTCTTCTGCTCCAGAAAGGCTGTAGTCAAAAAGACAGGGACTCACTTTCCTCAGAGTTTCCAGTTGATGGTTGTGGTTTCAGATTTCACCCTGGGAGGCTAAGGCTTTCAATGTTGAAAAAGCTGTATTCTATGTAGGAATCATGGAAAGGATATTTCCCCACCCAACACCTACTTGTAGGACAGAAATTCCACTTATATGAGGTATTTAAGGCAGTTAAACTTGTGAAAACAGAAAGTTGAATGGTGGTTGGCAGGAGCTGGGTAGATGAGTAAATGGGGAGTTGATATTTAATGGGTATATCATTTCAATTATGCAAAGCTAATCAGTTCTAGAGAATTTCTATAAAACCTTTTCCCTATAGTTAGCAATACTCTAGTGTGCACTTAAAATTTTGTCAAGAGGGATGATTCTCATATTGAGTGATCTTACCACAATAATAATCATTTAATAGTTCTACTCCAGTCATGGCAGCCTGAGAATACTAGGGCCCTCCTCAGCAGCTCTATCCTCTAGCTTACTTGTTAAGTGGATCCTTCATGCCAGAAGGAGCAGGCTGAGATCTGCCAGGGCCTCTCCTACCCCAAGTGCCCACTCATTAGAGCAGGAAGGTCATTCTGAGAGAAGCGAGCTTCTGTTCCTTCCCCCAGCTCCTCTAGGAAGGGACAGAAATGACAAATGGGTTCTACCCAGAAGACTAGGTGTACCGTAAGGATGAAGAACTCCACAACTCCTCTTGAAGGGCCTGCCTTTGTTCAGAATATAGCTTGGAGTGTTCCATGGATAAAGACAATGTCAAAACAATGGGGCTTGGTGTTCCCTTTATGGTGCAGCAGAAACAAATCTGATTAGTATCCATGAGGATACAGGTTCAATCCCTGGCCTCGCTCAGTGGGTCATGGATCCGGCATTGCCATGAATTGGTGTGTAGTCACAGATGCTGCTTGGATCCCACATTGCTGTGGCTGTGGTGTAGGCTGACAGTTGTTGCTCCACTTTGACCCCTGGCCTGGGAATTTCCATGTGCTGCGGGTACAGCCCTAAAAAGCAAAAACAAACAAACCCCAATGTGGCTCTTGTGGAGAGCAATTAAGAGGACAGTCATAACATGATGATACTAGTATCAACAAACCAAATTGCAAAGCAAACAGCAATTTAAGATAGAGAAACAAATCAAGAGACAAACAAGAAAAACTACTGAGATCACAGCCAACCTTGGGGATAAGGGAAACTAAGAGCATGCCATGGCTGCACTCATGTAGGAGAAATCAGACAAAGGCAAGAGCAGAAAGACAAGATTCTCTAAGCTACCCACATACCCATTAACAAAAGGTGGAAGCTTCATTGTCACAAGAAGCTTACATATAGCTTCTAACCAAATACTCTGAAAAATAAGCTACACTGAAGCAAGGAAATCTCCTAGGAAGCAAAACTTAAAAATAAAACCACAGAAATTCCTGAGAGTCTAGAAGAGAGTGTGAAAGCCCTAGTTTGTGCACATCTTAGGAATGACTGGAGAGGGAGCATCCAGCTACTAGTTTCTGACTAAACTTGGAGCAGAGGTGTAAACTCTTTAAACTTGGTTAGTAACCTTCACCACCCACCCCCACACACAAACACATCTAAAGGATAAAGTTATAACTGGCCAAGAAGACTTAGGCAAAATCATTGACCAATAAGTGGCTTATGATATCTCAGAGGTAGCCGGACTGGAAGATTAAAATCAAGGGGAAAAAAACCTAAACAGGTATATAAGAGAGTACACACTGCAGAGGAAATAAACTTCAGAGGGTTAGCTCAGTCAAGACACTGAACAAACAAGCAAACAATCACAGGAACATTGATACTGGAAGGGCAGAGTCAGTAGCCAGTGTTGCTACAATATATTAACAAAAATGTTTGTTAAACAAAAATAAAAAATGAAACAAATATACCAAAAAGAGTGTCTTATACTGAAGTATAAGGGCAATAGAAACTGCTTTTGTGAAGACCCGATTTGCAGTAAGCAGAAAAAGACTTCAAAGCAGCTATATGGAAAAGAAGCTGAAAAAGAGTGGATATGTGTATATGCATTAATGAATCACTTTGTCATATGGCATAAATTATCATAACATTGTAAATCAACTATACTTCAATAAAACTTTAAAAATGAAAAAAATATACTCTCAGAACTAACAGAAACCATGTTTAAAGAATAGAGAAAGGTATAACAATGTCTCATCAAATAGAGAAGATCAACAAAGATATGGAAATTATTTTTTTAAAGAACCAAGTGGAAATTCTGGATTCAAAAGTACAATAACACAAATGAAATAATTGCTAGAGGGGCTCACCAGTAGATTTAAGCTGATACAAGAAAGAATCAATGAAGCTGAGTATTATACCTATAGGGGTTCCACAGTCTCAAGAACAGATAGGGAAAAAAGAGAATAAGGAAACATGAACACAGCCTCAGAGGAATGTGGACCATCACGGACCATGTATATGTAATGGGTAATAAATTTTGGTTTCTAGTTTGTCCCATCAATCTGATAGTGTCATTTTTTTAACAAGATCATAATATTTTTCCAGCTTTATTAAGATCTAATGGACATAAAATTTGTATATTTAATGTGTACAACGTGTTGATTTGATGGCTTATTGCGCAATGATTACCACCATAGTTAGCTAACATATTCATCATGTCACAAGATTGCTACTTCTTTTTTGTAGTGAGAAAATTATAGATCTACTCTCTTAGCAACTTTCAGGTATATAATATGGTATCCTTAACTAAATTCACCAGGCCGTACTGTACCCTTGATCCCCAGAACTTTTTGATCTTACAACCATAAGTTTGTAATCTTTGATCAAAAGATGTGTCATATAATGTGTGTGTGTATTATTAAATACTACTCAGCCATAAAAAAAGAATAAAATATTCCATTTATAACAATGTGATTGGACCTGGAGGGTATTAGGGTCTTATTCTTAGTGAGTAAGTCAGACAGAGAAACTCAAATACTATATGTTTTCACTTAGATGCAGAATATGAAAAAGTAAAATAAATTAAAAAAAATAACAAAATAGAAACAGACTCACAAGTTCAGAGAACAAACTAGTGGTGATCAGAAGGGTGTAGGGTGGAGAGAAGGGCAAGATAGGGGATTATACAAACTACTAGGTATAAATAAATAAGTTTCAAGGGTGTAATGTTCAGCCCAGGGTATATAGTCAGTATTTTATAACAGTGATCTTATTAATTCAGTAGGGAGTGCAGGAAAAATAACAGGTTTAGAAAGATAGGTGAGTATTTAGTTTTTACATCTTGGATTTGAGATGCCTTTCAGATACCTAGAGAAGGTACAGTAAGAAGTCTAAAATAAAACTTTGCAGCTCAAATATGAGGAGCAGAAAGGAGAAAATAGTGTTTCCAAGAGTTTACTAAGTGTAGACAGTAACTACCTGTCCAAAGAGACCAGATAAGCAAAGAAGTGACTTTACCCCAAACCCATAAATGCTTCTGGGACAGTGCTATTGTTGCTGCTGTTGGAACCTCTATCCTACTACGGGGTAAGAATTTAAGAGTGGGCTCCTGCAAATATTTCTGGACTCTGCAGTTGCTTGATATTGCTGCTGTCAGAGCACCAAGCAGAGACACATAGGCTTCTCCCTTTCTCTTGTCTTTTTCAATATCGTATTAATGCCTTCTGCTGATAGACCCAGATAGAGATAAGTTTGCAAGAGAATTTACCAAATGTTATTTTCAGGCTTGCAGTTCTCTACTATAGAGAGGAGACTATAGAAGAACTCATGTGGGGCTGAAAGTCAACAGACATTCAAACTATCCTTTTTTTTTGGTGGTTCAGCACCTATTACATAGCATTCGACCTTTATTTAAACTTCCACAGAATGACAATTGTTTCAGCCTAAAGATTCATTATCCTGTATACATATATGGAAATGGAAACGTAAAAATTCCCATAGGTTATCCCTCTCAGTGTGGTACTGGTATTTTTTCTAATTTAGTCATAATCCCACATGAATATTCTATAACCCAGAGACTAAATAGTAAATTAACATCTTGATAAAGAAAAAAATTAATTTGAAATTTGCTAACAAATACTAGACATACACAATTACCATAAACACTTTATGAAAAAGACATTCTTCATTTCTATAATCATTATTCTACTAATGGCACACTATTGGAATATTTATTTATGGCTGCCTTCTTTTACTATCAATTACATTCTTCTTTTGTCTTCATCCAAGACCTCTGATGGATGATGATTCTTTACTTGGTGGAGTAAATCAAATTTTAATTTTTACTAGGCTATGTAAATTTTTACACGTTTACAACTTGATATGCAAATACTGTGAGGCATCATAGAGAATCACTTGGACTTCAGACATGATCCTTCCAACCCCGTTGTGTAACAGCAGTCCTAGAATACCTTGATGCCTGGAATCAATCTCCTTAGCTGCTCATAAGCTCTTTTCTATTGAATCAGGGGCACAAGGAGATTGAAATGTCTGGTGCAATTTTACTTTCAGATCAATGGAAAATTGATTTATTCTTTTGTTGGAAAGATTTATTTCTTGAGAACTATGACATGTAAAGGAAGGGACAGGAAACAACAATTATGAATGCTAATAAAATTTAGATTCAACATATTTTTAATTAGACATCGGATCTAAGTCTAGTATTTACATTTCGGTGACAAGTTTGTTAAATTTTATAATGCTCAATTTTCTGTGGATAATATATAAATAATATTCTCCATTTTCATTGTTGTGAAGTTAAGAGAAAATGCATGTGAAGTACTTCAGAGGTGGTTAGAACTCAATAGCAGTATTTTATAGTCTAATTGAGTTTCTAGAAAAACTTAAAATTACAACATAAATGAATGATGATATATTGGAATGGTTTGCACTTAGATGCACAGTTAGGAATGTTTTATTGTATATAGGCTTGGTAGGGAAAGATTATTATTTCCCAAAGTGTGACTTATGTCTGGTATAAAATCTTATACCTGTGTCTTTGGATGATTACAATAATGGCAACAATGATGATGCCTTTGATGATAGCAATATTTTAGTTAAAAGGTTGATCTGCAACTCACGTGCCTGGTCTTTATTTTTATTATTGCTTTCTTCATATCTTTATTCCTAAATGAGTAGATGATTGGATTTAAAAGAGGAGTAAAAATTGTATAAAACACAGAAAGGATCTTATCTATAGAGACCCGGCTGAATGGCCATATGTAGATAAAATGCAAGGTCCAAAAAATAGTACCACCACAGTAATATGAGCTGAAAGAGTAGACATTGTTTTGGAATACCCACTGGAGGAGTGATGCTGGACAGTAATCAGGATGATGCTATAGGAGATGAACAGAAAGATGAAACAGAACAAAGAGAGTAGTCCACTGAATGTAGTGATTAATAGTTCCAAAGTGTAAGTGTCAGTGCAGGCCAGTTGGATCACCTGAGGCAGATCACAAAAAAAAACTATCCACAACATTGGGGCCACAGAACGCTAAAGTCACTGTGAAAACCATTTGGCTAATAGTGTGCACAAAACCAGTAGTCCAGGAGAAAATTGCAAGTCTGAGGCAAACACGATGGCTCATAATGTTTTTGTAATTGAGGGGTTTGCATATGGCAGTTAATTGCCATGGCTACAAGTAACATCATCTCACTTCCACCAAAGAGGTGAAGGAAAAACATCTGGGCCATGCAGCCTTCATAGGAAATGGCCTTATTTTCACTCATTATGTCACTGATCATTTTAGGAGTTGCAAGAGGCCAGGGCCATGTCAATGAAGGAGAGGTTGGCCAGAAGGAAGTACATGGGAGAATTTAAATGAGGGTCCAGTTTCACTACCAAGATAATAATGAGGTTACCTAACAAAATGGCTATGTAGATAATAGAAAAGAATGAGAAAAAGAAAATCTGTAACTCATGAAGCTCCGTGAGTCCCAGCAAAATAAACTCAGACACTATGGAGTGATTTTGCTTTTCAATTTGTTTGGCTGTTGATATATGCTACCTAAAACAAAATAGATTAAAGTCTGTTATTTAAAGTTGAGAGATAAAACACACATTCATTTAACTTTGCTTTCTAAAATCCACTGAAATGTGCAAAATAATCAAAAATATTAACCAACACGGAATCCAAATTTTTTGTATTATGACAGACATGATTTTCTTAGAAGAGATCATGAGGAATACCTGTCATAAACCAAGGTAGTTTGAAGAAGATTAAAGCTG
>NW_025927298.1:0-23608 GCF_016906955.1 Phacochoerus africanus
CTCCCATAGCATATGGAGGTTCCCAGGCTAGGGGTCAAATCGGAGCTGTAGCTACCGGCCTACGCCAGAGCCACAGCAAGGTGGGATCGGAGCCACGTCTGCAACCTACACCACAGCTCATGGCAACGCCTAATCCTTAACCCACTAAGTAAGGCCAGGGATCAAAACCGCAACCTCATGGTTTTTAGTCGGATTCATTAACCACTGCGCCACGATGGGAACTCCTCAAGTATTTTCTTCAGTCATTGTTTCCATCATGTCTGCTTAGGACAAATTCTCTTAGTTTTCATTCAACTGAGAATGTCCCGGTTTCCTCTGCATTCCTGATGGATATTTTCCCTGGATATAAATTTCTGTATTGACATTTTCTTTTGATTCTTGTGAAATATTTTGCTAGTTTCTTCTGGACTCTGTGATTTATAATGAAAAATCTATTGTCTTTCAAATTGCTTTCACCTTATGGATAAGATTAAGCAAGATATTGTTTCTCTCCAAGCACCTTTAAGATTTTTTTCTTTGTCTTTCATTTTCAAAATTGTGATTATGATGTGTCTTGGCATGGATTTTTTGGGGCATATCCTCTTTATGATTCTCTCAGCTTCTTAAATACATAGGCTATGACTTTTGCCAAATTTGAGAAGTCTTCAGTCATTATTTCTTTGAGTACTTTGCATCCCTGCCCTATTATTCTCTCTTTGTGTGACTATGATAACATGAATATTATAGTCCTACAGGCTCCAGAGGCTCTTCATAATTTTTACACTCCATTTTCTCCCTGCTTTTCATATTTGCTAATAATTCTTTCTCTATGTTCAGTTTCACTGATTATTTCCTCAGTTCTGTTCATCGTTGAGCCCATCCATTGACTTTTTGGCTTCAGGTTTTGCATTTTTCAGTCATAAACTTTCCATTATTTTCTTTTTTTCTATCTTGTATTTCTTTGCCGAGACTTTATTTTTCTGCAAATTTCTACTTTTTCCCCAATTGTTTTGATATTTATTATTGCTTATTGAAACATTTTTATGTTGGCTACTTAAATTTTTATCAGACAATTCTGATATCTGCATCATATCAGAGTGGGCATCTGTTGATTGTCTTTTCTCATTCAAGTTGACTTTTCTTGTTCTTTGCAGGTGAATTTCCATTATATTCTGAACATTTCAAGTGTTATATTTCACTAGATCTTATATAAATACCAGGCCCCTTCTGATTGTGCACTAGCAGAGGAAGAGAAGTGTTGCATTTTTATTGCTATGTGGTGGTAGATGTCCAAGTCTCCTCTCTGTTTCGGTTAACATGCCAAGAAGGGGAGCCTCTTATTCTGAAAGTTTGGGGGAATGGACATATTCCTCCTCTTGGCCTCTGCTGACACTACCCTGTCTTTTTTTTTTTTTTTAAGATTTAGGAATGTCTCCTTACTGATGACCAAGTGGTATTCCAAAACCACCATGGAAAGGGAACCTCATTACTACATGATGAGAATGAATGTCCCAGAACTCTATTTGACCTTCTCAGACACCACCCCAGTGGGGATTGCTGAGGTACCTCATGGTGAGACTGGATGTCTAATCTCCCCATATGGCCCTTGCTGATGAGGATGCATGTAGGCTACAATTTTTCCCATGACATTTGGCTGGAATAGGATGGTTATTTTATGAATGTTTTCTGTCTTGCCAGGCTGCTCATTTCTTGTTTCTTTGGCTGGAGAGAGCAAACTTCTCCTGGGGCTTTTGTTTATTTGTTTCTATTGCATTTTAGGGTTTCAGCCTTCCCCAAACTGCAATGAGGATAAAGGAAAATGCAGAGAAACTATCACCATGCTGTTCCTTAGGTCCCAATGTCCCTAACTGTTCTTTATTCTTTGCTCCATCTTTCTAAACATTCTTATGTTTGTTTTATATATGAAGTATAATATTTTAACTGGTACTGAGAAAAAGCAATAGGGAGATCTGTGTTTACCTTTCCTGGAACCAGAAGTCCTTAATGCTATTGTAAAAAAACATTATTACTCTTTCTTAAAGCAAACAAGATCAAGCCAAAACTGCTTTGGAAGTTTTCAGTCCTTTCCCACCTCTAGATAGCCCACAATATTTTCTTTTTATCTTCTGAAGCAGACAGTCTAGTGATCTAGTATTCCTTTCCTGGGTTGAGTGTCGATTGTTCTGCTATTGATGCTACTGGTTTGCTACTAAAACTTTTCCATGATTGGTGTTCCTGCTGTGTTGCAGTGGGTTAAGAATCCGACTGCAGTGGCCTGGTTACTGCAGAGGTTCAGGTTTGATCCCTGGCCCAGAGCAGCAGGTAAGGATTAGGCATTGCCACAACTGTGGCATAGGTCACAGCTGTTGCTTGGGTTTGATTCCTGGCTGGGAACTCCATATGCTATGCATGTGGCCATAAAATTTTTAAAAAATAAACCTTTTCCATGATTGAGCTTCTGTAGTTTCCTACACTCTCATTTCTTGAGTAGGTTTTCTTAATTGTTAATTACCTCAAGAATAGGTAATAGATTTTATCAACTGAGTTCACCTGTGGATAAACCTCTTGTTTATCTGCTCCTCCCAAGAAAGGGATGTCTCTAGTTCTGCTTGGGTGAATGAAACAGTTTATGAAAAAGAATTTCCCAAGCAGATTTCTGAGGAAACCAGAATGGATAGAAAAAAAATTTCTCTTGAGAATAAATAGATGGGGGCTGTCATTAAAATTGCTTCTAATTTATAATTATCTTATAGAGCTCTGAATCCAGTTATATTAGGAGGTAACAAGATTCACTGGCCAAGAATGCCCTTAAAATACAATCTACCCACATTTAGAGTTAATATTTTATTGAATCAACTGTTATTCTGTGTAGTATTTAAGTAATTGAAATCATCTTATAGATTATTGATTTTGCTAAATACTATCCTCTAAATTCTCCACCAAACCATTCTGAGCATATTTTTCTCAAAATATTACACTTTAACAGAGGATGCAACTTTAAAAACTTGTATATAAAACAAAATAGCAATGTTATAAATTGCATACAATTTTATTTAATGTGGTAATTATAAGGGGAATTACAGAATTGCAGTGTTGTCTATATTGTTTACAAAAGATTTGACACTGGATATAGAATTTCCTTCATTGATCTTGACCTAGAATGTAACATATAATGTAATGTAACTATAATTTAGTCCAATAGTGAAAAGTGATTAGACAGTGTAGGCCAATGTAATAGCATGAGCAAAATTATGGAGCAGAAATGAATCTACACACATTGGAATGGAAAAGCCTACCTAATTCCAATAATATTGAAGTCAGGCATAAATTTGTATAGAAATGATGTGGCCAGAATAAGACATCCTTGAGAGCCAGTTTTTTCTGGAGTAGTGAAAGGTCCTTGTTGCTAAGCAACTAAATGTAGAACTTTGTTGCCCGAGAGACAAAGGGGAGAGAGTTTTTGTTTCCCCTTTGTTATGTGAGGCCTCAACTACCAATCTTTGTTCATTGGTAAGTACAGTACAAACCATCTAGAAGGAAAAGGGCATGGAAACTGTTATTTCTGTTGGTAAGTCATTCATCAAGTTTGGCTCTATGCATAATTTGGTAATCAGAGTAGTATGTTGAATAATGTGAAGTTTTGTAACTTTAGTTTTTTTTCCCCCATTTTTAAAGATGGAAGAGACTCGAGCATGAGTAAGGGGTTATTTTGCAACCAGGGTGATCAACCATTCCAGTTTTCCTAGGACTGAGGGGATTGTTGTGATAGGGTACTTTTAATTTTAAAACCAGGACAGTCCTGGGCAATGCAGAATGAGTTGATTACCATAATTGCCAGTAAAGAACAGGCAAAATAGGAGAAAATAGGGTTGCATGTAGGAACATTTATATGATCAGTCCTTGAATAGATAGTAAATATGATCTGGAACAGAAGATGAGGGGCTACTACCTGAATTTGGGGCAGGATCACTTTCCCACTGAGAATGGAATATGGAGTGGGGTAGAGAAGAGGTAGAAAAGGCCGTTGATTCAGGTAGGTTTGTAATGGTAAAAATGCTAGGAAACATTTTGTGTTTGAGAGTTCCTGTCATGGCTCAGGGGAAACAAATCTGACTAGCATCCAGGAGGATGCAGGTTCCATCCCTGGCCTTGCTCAGTGAGCTGTGGTGTAGGTTGCAGACATGGCTCAGATCTGACTTTGCTGTGGCTATGGCATAGGCCAGCAGCTATAGCTCTGATTTGACCCCTAGCCTGGGAACCTCCATGTGCCATGGGTGCGGCCCTAAAAAAACAAACAAAAAATTTGTCTTTGAATTTGGCATTATTATAGATATATTTTTTTCCACTCTGTTCTCGAGTAAGAAATTCATTTTGTTTTGTGACCCAGTGGACACACATTCACAAATACCCACAAAGTGTTGGCACCACTAGTATAAGAGTTGCTAAAGAACTTAAAGAAATGTCCTCTGATACTTTAATTCAGTTTCCTTAAAGACAAAAACCACAGGTCACACCCATTTAATTAACTTTCTAGTGAGTCAGACATTAGCAGAGTGCATTCAGGCATAACAGAGTAAGAGGGAAGATGGATACACAGAGGTTTTCAGGAATTTGAAATAGATGTGGGAAAAACAATAAACAATTGACAAGATATTTGGGGGAGGGTTATTGTTTATTCTGAGATTCTAATAATTTTAGAGAATATAGTTTTTTTTAATGGTACCACTTCACAGTATTAAACATAGAGTGATGTTCCTTTAGGAGTTTGGGTCTCTGGGGTCCTAGAAATAAAATAATGAGGACAAAGAGTATGGCTCAAGGATAATTTGAAGCATTTTCCTATTGCCTTCTCTCAAGATGAGCTCTAAGAAAAAGGAAAATATGGCAGGGTTTATATAGTTTATAAGTCTTCACTGTAGCATTGTCTTTGTTACCATTTCCAACTTTCGATCCTCCTATCTACAACAACTCCCAATAGTTAAGTAATAAACATACCAAAAGAGATACAGAGAACATGGAAGTTAGGAGTTCACCCAATTCAGAAATCTTTGTCCTTGGAATTATTTATAGAGTTATTTTTGTCTAGGAACTTTTCTCTTCTTGGATACTTGCACCTTGGAATAAAGTGCCTGTCAATCAGAAATGGAATGTGCTCAGGTGGATCCAAACCCCATAAGTGGGTTAATGCTAAGAGTAATATTTGGACTGAAACAAGTCTTCCTCGTCTACCAGAATCCTCAAAGCAAATCAAGGATAAATAATAAACTTAAATACTGCATATTAGAAAGGAAAGGAAGCCTATTTGGTTAACTATTTAACTCCTTGATTGAAAGTCATAAAAATTAAAATCTTTGCCCACATGCAAAAAAAAAAAAAAGGCAATCAGAATGTATTTTTAGCTACTGACAAATAAATGAGGAGAGTACAATCTTAGATATTTATAGATGTAATGTCCAGGAAAATGAAGAAAAAGGCAGTAAGGCATAGGAGAATTTGAAATATTAGCTGAGTTCTTACCTCCATCCCTTAGGATGGGGAGCCAGGGCAAAACACTGCAGCTCCAATTGTGGCATTTCCTTTTTAAGATTATCACAAATGCACCGTTTTGAGATTTTCATCCTAGTAATGTATAGTAGTTTTGATGTAGACATGGAAAAAGTATGAGACAGAATTTATCTAGATTTTGTTTGTTTATTTTGCAGAATAGTGTTATAGTACAGCTTTAGGGAGTTAAACATTTTGACACAAAGTAGCTGAAATGATGGAACTAGTAACCTAGGTTCAAATATAATGGAATAGAAGACAGGACATGAGATTGAGAGGGTTAGGAGATAATGAAAGAAAAATTTATTTGAAATTCCTTTAAGTCTGAGGAATAGCTATAGTAGGAGTAAGGGAGAGCTAGAAGGATGAAAATTATTGGCAAATTCCTTGGATATATGAAATAGTTTTGTTTTGTTTTGTGATGACTATGACTGTAGGTGGGTAAACTAAAGTACATTGTAGAGGTTAAAAAATGTTGAAAGGGAGTTATTAAGATGGCACAATATGAAGATGCTGGGTTCACCCCCACCCCATGAACACATCAAAAATACATTAACACATGGAGCAACTCTTGCTGAAAATAAAGACGACTGACAGAAAGGTTCTTCTATAACCAGGATTATAAAGAAAGATCCACAGGGGCCAGGGAAGGAAGAGAGGAGAAGCAATCAGGTCAGGATGCAGGCCTCTAGCAGGGGCTACAGAAGATGAGGAGGATATCACAGGCTTGGAAATTCTCTCTGGGAAGTGAGAGGCTCAGGCCACTACTGGAAAACCCAGCCCTGGGATCTGATGCTGGGAAGACAAGCCCCCTTAGCTGGTTTGAAAACCAGAGGGACTTAGTGGAGGACCACAAGAAATTGAGACTCAGCTCATGAAGAGTGTGTACACATGCCTGATTATTCCCGAAAGCAAGGTAGAGTAAGGTCTCAAGGTCCTAGAGTCAGAAAAAGGAAGGAAATAATAAAGCTCAAGAGGAAATAAATGAAATAGATACTAAAAAATTGAAAAGATCAATGAAACCAGGAGGTGGTTTTTTGAAAAGAAAAAGCCAATTAAAAATTTTTTAGCCTGGCTCATTAAAGAAACAAAAGGGAGGATCCAAATAAAAAGAAATGAGAGGAGAAGTTACAACTGATATCATAGAAATTCAAAAAATCATAAAAGAATTCTGCAAACAGTTATATGCCAACAAGTTGGGACAACACAGAATAAATAGATATATTTCTAGAAACATACAATTTTCCAAGAATGAATCAGGAAGAAAAAGACAATCTGAACAGACCTATCACTAGTAGTGAAAGTGAATTAGTAATCTCCAAAATCCCAGCAACCAAAAGTTCAGTACTCAAAGCCTTCACAGGGGAATTCTTCCAAACAAATAAAGAACGAATATCTATTCTTCTCAAACTATTCCAAAAAACCGAAGAGGACTGAACATTCCCAAATTCATTCTACAAAGTCACCATTACCCTGATACACGACAAAACCAGACAAAGACACACACAAAAAGAGAATATTACAGGCCAAAATCTGTGATGAATATAGGTGCAGAAATCCTTAACAAAATATTAGCAAACCAAATTTAACAGTATATTACAAGAATCATATAACATTGTCCAGTGGGATTTATTCCAGGGATGCAGGGATGGTTCAGTATCTCTAAATTAATCAATGTCATACACTACATTAACAAAATGAAGAATAAATAGCACATGATCACTTCAATAGATGTTTAAAAAAGTATTTGACACAATTCAACATCCTTTTTTTTTTTTTTGTCTTTTTGCCATTTCTAGGGCTGCTCCTGCAGCATATGGAGGTTCCCAGGCTAGGGGCCGAATCAAAGCTGTAGTCAGTGGCCTACTCCAGGGCCATAGCAATGCGGGATCCAAGCTGCATCTGTGACCTACACCACAGCTCACGGCAATGCCAGATCCTTAACCCACTGAGCAAGGCCAGGGATCGAACCTGCAACCTCATGTTTCCTGGTTGGATTCGTTAACCCCTGAGCCACGATGGGAACTCAACATCCATTCATTATGTAAACTCTTACCAAAGTGGGTATAGAGGGAACATACCTAAATATAATAAAGCCATTTGTGATAAACACACAGCTAATATCAAACACACCAGTGAGAATCTGAAAGCCTCTCCTTTAAAATCAGGAACCAGACAAGGATGGACACTCTTGCCACTTACATATTTTTTTAACATTATACAAATTTATTTTTGTTTTGCAGGATATCTCATGACTGCCTCCTTGTGCACCCCAACCCAAGCTGAGTGAATGCTCTGGCCCTGCTCACTCCACATCACAGTACAGCAATAGATATGGGGCAGACATGACCAGAAAAAGATGTGAACCTGGGTAGCATCTGAATGGAGGTGCAGATGCCTGCACAGGCAGAGCATTGACCTCTGCAGTTGCATGGGGCCTACTTGCTTCAGGTCTCCCCTCCTTTGGGCAAAGGTCCCAGAGTAGGAAGAAGGAAAAAGAAACACACACACAAAAAAACAGATCCAGCTAGAGACCAGTTCTCAAGGCTTCCAGCCTAGCACCTAGGAATAAAAACCCTGCCCCTGACAGGGCCTTGATGGCCAGTGAGCATAGAGGAAGTCCTACCTCATACCATGGACAGGCTCTAGCTCCTCCATCTACAGCCTCACCCCCTAACAAGGCAATAGATGCCAGCAACCCTGATCAAAAATAAACAACTGACTGAATGGGAGAAAATATCTGAAAATGATGTGACAAACAAGGGGTTAATTTCCAAAATATAAAAACAGATCATACACATAGAACTCATGATTGAAAAATAAAAACCCAATAAAGAAATTGGCAAGAGACCTAAACAGGCATTTGTGCAAAGAAGACATACAGATGGCCAACAGGCACATGAAAAGTCACTCAACATCACTAATTATTAAGAGTAATTCCAATCAAAAGAACAATAAGGCAACAACGTACACCCATCTACATGGCTATTATCAAAAGTCTACAAATAAAAAATGTTGGAGGTGTGTTAAAAAGGGAAAATTCCTATACTTTTGGTAGGAATGTAAATTGGTTCATCCACTATAGAAAGCAGTATGGGGATTCCTTAAGAAACTAAAAACAGAGCTACCATACGATCCGGCAATCCCACTCCTGGGAATGTATCCATAAAAGATGTGAACACCAACTTGAATAGATACATGCACCCCAGTGTTCACTGCAGCACTATGTACAATAGCTAAGACATGGAAATAACCCAGGTACCCATCAACAGATTATTGGCTTAAGAGAATGTCATATATATGCAATGGAATATTACTTAGACATAAAAAGAATGAAATATTGCATTTGAAGGGCCATGGATGAACCTGAAGAATATTATATTTAGTGAAGTCAGAGAAAGACAAGTATTAATAACACTTATGAGTTATATCTAAAAAATAATACAAGACAAAAAAATAAGAAGAAGAAGAAGAAGTTCCTGTTGTGGCGCAGCGGAAACGAATCTGACTAGGAACCATGAGGTTGTGGGTTCGATCCCTGGCCTCATTCAGTAGGTTAAGGATCCGGCATTGCTGTGAGCTGTGGTGTATGTAGGTCGTAGATGCAGCTCAGATCAGGCATTGCCATGGCTCTGGCATAGGCTGGCAGCAACAGCTCTGATTCAACCCCTAGCCTGGAAACCTCCATATGCAGTGGGTGTGGCCCCAAAAGACAATAAAATTTTTTTTAATTTTAAAATAATACAAATGAATCCATATACAAAACAGAAACAGACTCACAGACATAGGAAACAAACTTACGGTTACCAAAGGGAAAAGAGACGGAAGGGATAAATTAGGAGTAAGGGATTAACAGATACAAACTACTATACAAAAAATAGATAAGCAACAATGATTTACTGCATAGCACAGGAATTCTATATTCTAACTATATTCAATATCCACTAGTAACCTACAATGTAAAATAATACAAAAAAATTTATGTATATCTTTAAACTAACACAATATTGTAAATCAACTATACTTCAATTTAAAAAAAAAACTTGACTTAAAAAACAAATATATTGCTTTGGAAGACTGACCTGAGAAAATATTCATGATGTTGATGTCAGAGAGTGTTTTGCCTATGTTTTCTTCTAGGAGTTTGATGGTGTCCTGTCGTATATTTAAGTCTTTCAGCCATTTTGAGTTTATTTTTGTGCATGGTGTGAGGGTGTGTTCTAGTTTCATTGCTTTGCATGCAGCTGTCCAGGTTTCCCAGCAGTGCTTGCTGAAGAGACTTTCTTTTTCCCATTTGATGTTCTTGCCTCCCTTGTCAAAGATTAATTGACCATAGGTGTCAGGGTTTATTTCCGATTCTCTATTCTGTTCCATTCGTCTGTCTGTCTGTTTTGATACCAGTACCACACTGTTTTGATGACTGTGGCTTTGTAGTATTTCTTGAAGTCTGGGAGAGTTATGCTTCCTGCTTGGTTTTTGTTTCTCAGGATTGCTTTGGCGATTCTGGGTCTTTTGTGGTTCCATATAAATGTTTGGATTGTTTGTTCTAGTTCGTGAAAAATGTCCTGGGTAATTTGATAGGGATTGCATTGAATCTGTAGATTGCTTTGGGTAGGATGGCCATTTTTACAATATTGATTTTCCCAATCCAGGAACATGAATATCTTTCCATTTCTTTACATCTTCTTTGATTTCTTTGATGAAAGTTTTATAGTTCTCGGCATATAGGTCCTTTACCTCTTTGGTCAGGTGTATTCCGAGGTATTTGATTTTGTGAGGTACAATTTTAAAAGGTATCGTATTTTTGTATTCCTTTTCTAATATTTCATTGCTGGTATACAGAAATGCAACTGACTTCTGAATGTTAATCTTATATCCTGCTACTTTGCTGAATTTATGAATCAGTTCAAGTAGTTTTGGGGTTGAGTCCTTAGGGTTTTCTATGTATAGTATCATGTCATCTGCATACAGTGACAGTTTGATCTCTTCTCTTCCTATATGGATGCCTTTTATTTCTTTTGTTTGTCTAATTGCTGTGGCTAGGACTTCCAAAACTATGTTGAAGAGCAGTGGTGAGAGTGGGCATCCCTGTCTTGTTGCAGATTTGAGTGAGAAGGCTTTCAGTTTTTCCCCATTGAGTATTTTTTTTGTCTTTTTGTCTTTTTTGTTGTTGTTGTTGTTGTTGTTGCTATTTCTTGGGCCGCTCCCGCAGAATATGGAGGTTCCCAGGGTAGGGGTTGAATCGGAGCTGCAGCCACCGGCCTACGCCAGAGCCACAGCAACGTGGGATCCAAGCCGCGTCTGCAACCTACACCACAGCTCACGGCAACGCCGGATCGTTAACCCACTGAGCAAGGGCAGGGACCGAACCTGCAACCTCATGGTTCCTAGTCGGATTCGTTAACCACTGCGCCACGATGGGAACTCCCCCATTAAGTATTATATTTGCTGTGGGTTTATCATAAATGGCTTTGATTGTACTCAGGAATGTTCCATCTAAACCCACTTTGGCGAGGTTCTTGATCATGAATGGATGTTGGACTTTGTCAAATGCTTTTTCTGCGTCTATTGAGATCATCATATGATTTTTGACTTTTTTTTTGAAGTTAGAGCAAAAATAAACCCATGGGACCTCATCAAACTGAAAAGCTTTTGCACAGCAAAGGAAACCCAAAAGAAAACAAAAAGACAACTTACAGAATGGGAGAAAACAGTTTCAAATGATGCAACCGACAAGGGCTTAATCTCTAGAATATATAAACAATTTATACCACCCAACAGCAAAAAAGCCAATCAATCAATGGAAAAATGGGCCAAAGACCTGATAAACATTTCTCCAAAGAAGATATACAGATGGCCAGCAAACACATGAAAAAATGCTCAACATCGCTGGTTATAAGAGAAATGCAAATCAAAACTACCACGAGATACCACCTCACACCAGTCAGAATGGCCATCATTCATAAATCCACAAATAACAAGTGCTGGAGGGGCTGTGGAGAAAAGGGAACCCTCCTGCACTGTTGGTGGGAATGGAAACTGGTACAGCCACTATGGAGAACAGCTTGGAGATACCTTAGCAATCTATACGTAGAACTTCCATATGACCCCGCAATCCCACTCTTGGGCATCTATCCGGACAAAACTCTACTTAAAAGAGACACGTGCACCCGCATGTTCATTGCAGCACTATTCACAATAGCCAAGACATGGAAACAACCCAAATGTCCATCGACAGAGGATTGGATTCGGAAGAGGTGGTATATATACACAATGGAATACTACTCAGCCATAAAAAAGAATGACATAATGCCATTTGCAGCAACATGGATGGAGCTAGAAAATCTCATACTGAGTGAAATGAGCCAGAAAGACAAAGACAAATACCATATGATATCCCTTATAACTGGAATCTAATATCCAGCACAAATGAACATCTCCTCAGAAAAGAAAATCATGGACTTGGAGAAGAGACTTGTGGCTGCCTGATGGGAGGGGGAGGGAGTGGGAGGGATCAGGAGCTTGGGCTTATCAGACACAACTTAGAATAGATTTACAAGGAGATCCTGCTGAATAGCATTGAGAACTTTGTCTAGATACTCATGTTGCAACAGAAGAAAGGCTGGGGGAAAAATGTAATTGTAATGTATACATGTAAGGATAACCTGACCCCCTTGCTGTACAGTGGGAAAATAAAAAAATTATAAAAAAAAACAAATATAAAAACAGGATTTCCTGTCATGGCGCAGTGGTTAACAAATCTGACTAGGAACCATGAGGTTTCAGGTTCAATCCCTGCCCTTGCTCAGTGGATTGACGATCCGGCGTTGCCGTGAGCTATGGTGGTTGCGGACATGGCTCGGATCCTGCATTGCTGTGGCTCTGGCGTAGGCTCGCAGCTACAGCTCCGATTAGACCCCTAGCGCCTGGGAACCTCCATATGCTGCAGGAGCGCCCCAAGAAATGGCAAAAAGACAAAAAAAATATATAAAAACAAAAAACCTCATTGAAAAACCCTCTTGGGTTTCAGATGGATTGTCTATATACTTGCTATCATTAGTTTTGATGAAGGTAGGAGTTTTGTTGGAGAACAATTCTATCAGTCAGGTGTCAAAGTTTTTGAAATGTGTAAAATTATAGGGAGTGGTTGATAGAAGACTGAGAAAGAAAGGTTAAAATTTAGTGTAGTTGAATGTAGCAGGATAAATATTTGGAATTGACTTTGTGGGCTACACATAACAGGAGACCAGCCTGTGGACCATGAAGCACATATGACTTCTATGATATGGGTTTCCCTAGAGCTAAGTTTTAGAGCAAGCATTAAATTCCTTGGAACCTCAAGTTTAATAAAGTAAGTAGATGAAAGGAGCTTGGTAAAGGGTTTAAGTTAAGGGTTGATTTTGGCTCTCTGTATTGTTTCTTATCAAATGAAGACTACAGAAGTAATAGAGGACGTTCTATGGAGGGATGATATAGAGGAATTTGAATCAGGGTAAAGGAAGTATTGACTAAGGACAGATTTAGAGTCCAGAAAAGGATTGGTACTGAGTCAGCCATCTTCATTTTCATATCTGCTATGCAAGCCTTCTTAGATTAGCTTGGTTTAGTTGCTCTTCCTGTTTACTCATAAGAAACTAAATTTCCCTTTGTGAGTATGTTTATCACAGTCATGGATGAAGCAAGATTTTGGGGCCTGAAACATCTACAAGGGGAGAGACCACTTTAAGAAAAAGAATAGAAAATTATAATAAGGATAAAAATGACTATTAGCATGAGGAAGAAATCATAGCAAGTAATATACGTTTAAAGTTTGAAATTACCATAAACATCACAAAAATTAAAAAACCCAATACTTACATTAATTAACTTCCTGTCACACTTCTATATTTCCCTCCTGTTTTGTAACTGCTTCCTCTTTAATTGCCTACCTTATGAGAATTGTCATATCTTCTCTAGAGAAAACAGAAAGGTAATTGCCTATCCCTAGCATATTCAATCAAAATTTATTTTTTATTATTGATAGTTTAGAAAAATTTCAGCTTTACTACTTATTGTTGGTAATACAATCAAAATTATATAAATTATTATTAAATTTCAGGAAACATTTATCAAATCTTTAATACATAAGCTGTAATTTTTTAGTACACTTCAATTATCTTGTGTAGTAAATAATTTTGAACTCTTTTATTGATGACTCTCATAAACTGCATTACTAAGCAGCCCCCAGGGGTTTGTGGAGGTCTATACAATGAGGTGCCCTGAATCATTCTTTTTTTGTCTCAGACTAATCTGGTTCAGATCCTTTTATAATCATCTGATTACTTGTCTGTTTTTCCATAGGCACAGTGCTCCTAAGGTTCTTGTCAACTAGCTGAGACTATGATGTTATGGGCACTCTCTTCAGCCAAAGAAAAGGGTATATAATATGTAAAGTAATGCTATAGATCCTTCTAGACTTGTTCTTGCTCCTACCATACATTTATGTGCTAAACTGATCATTTATTTAATGCACTGGTCATTTTATTTCCCTAGTATCTAGCACAGTGTCCTGTACTTTGTATGCTCCATACACATAAATAATTGTTTAATGAAATAGGAAAAAAATGAATGAGTGTTGCCAGCCAGACTGTATGCCAGGTATAGAAACTCTGCATTTTCAAAAACTGTTGGCAAATATATTTGAGCAGACATTGGGCATTTTCTCTTGCAATCCTAAAACACTGAACACTAATGCCTTTGCCCCAAGAGTGCAGAGTTCTTTTCTTAAGCCTTTACATTTAATGAACTATCATTTTTCCTTCTTAAGTCTTTGGTATTCTATTATAGGTAACTGGGGAGAACAAACTTTTCCTCCTCATTCCTGTAGATATCAGTTTTCCAAAACTTTTTTCTCTAATAAAAAGTATATTCAGAGAGTGGGGAGCAAGGTGGTGGAGGAGTAAGAGGTCGCATTCACCTTCTCCCACAAACACATCAAAAAAACACATCTACATGTAAAACGACTCACAACAGAACATAACTTAAAGCTAGCAGAAAAACTTAAACTTCCAAAAAAGGCAAGAAACTCTTGACATAACTGGGTAGAATAAAAGAAAAAAAGAGAGAAAAAAGGAATCAGAATGGGACTAGCATTCCCGAGAGGGAGCAGTAAAGAAGAAAAGGAACCCACATCCTGGGAAGCCACCTAACTGATGGAAAGATCAGCCGAGTGGGCAGGACCTCAAAGTCTCCGAGAAAAGCGCAGCAGCCAACTAAGAACAGCAAAGCAGAGTGTGAGCCGCACAGATCATCTGAACCACTGTCCCGGACACCACAGCCTGAGTCACTCAGGTGGGGGCTGGGCGCTGAGACTCAGGCTCCAGAGATCAGTCCTGGGGAGAGGACTGGGGCTGGCTGTGCGGGGACAGCCTAAGGAGCTAAGGAGCAGTACGCCACTGGCTGGGGAGCAGTATGCCATGGACTGAAGAGGGGAACGCCATGGCAGATGGAACCCAGGAGAAGGACTGGACCCACAGGAGAGGCAAGGCGCCATTGCTGGGAGAGGAGGAGGGGTGGGCTGCCATGGGAAACTCCCTGCACTGGAGCATATGTGCATGCCCACGGGATCTCAGAGGGTGGGGCGGCTCTGGAGCAGGCTATGGGCAGCAAGAAGCCTCTTGCTCATTTAGGGGAGATTGGGCACTCCTTGCGCAGGCTATGGTAGCCAGGTATGGGCTGAGGGCATCAGGGGGCTAAGTGCTATGTGGTGCCTCTTGCATGATCTACAGGTGGCAGGGACAGACCACGGAGGTCGTCTCAGAGGCCAGAAGGAGGCATGGCTTGCCACCATTGCGAGCCTGTGAGTGGGCTCCACCTGCAGCCCCAGTCACCTGAGGGGTTGGCAAAAAAGAAAAAAAGAGGTGCAACCAAGCACCATACACTGTGTTCCCACTCCCCTGGGAACACACCTGCCCTACATCTGCCACTGCCAAACACTCTGGACGTTGCCCAGACACTTGGTCACTGTCCCTTCGCAAGACCCTACAACTATGAGCAGCTGGTGCAGCACCTCCTTTGTGAGCTAAGTGGGACAGAGTGCTTCTTGTGTGGTCTGCAGGTAGCAGGGGCAAACCCAAACTGCTGCAGTTATCCCTGATTCCAGAGGTGGGTGTGGCCCACCACCACTGGGGATACCTGAAGAAAAATCACTTGCAGCCCCAACCACCTCAGAGGGCACCACAGAGAAAGACATTATGACTGAACACCGCCTGTTGTTTCTCTCACTCCCCTGGGAGCACACCTGCCCTGCTGCTGCCACAGCCAAACACTCCAGGCAGTACCCACATGCCTGATCTCTGTCACTTCCCAGGATCCTGCAACTAGGAGCAACCTGTACAGCTTCTCCTGTGTGGGCTAAGTGAGACAGGTTGCTTCATGCATGGTCTACAGGTGGCAGGGGCAAACCGCTACAGTTATCATTGACTCTAGAGATGGTCACGACCTGCTCCCACTAGGGGTCCCTGAACAGGCACCACCTGCAGTTCTGGTCACCTCAGAGGAGGGCATTGCAATTGAACACAAGCTGTTGTTTCTCTCACTGCCCTGGGAACTCACGCATCCTGCTGCTGCTCCTGCCAAATGCTCTGGTCACCTTGAAGATCTGCATAGAGCTTATAACCACTTCTCAGGGCCCTGCAACTAGGAGCAACCTGTGCCACCTTCCTGCAGGTCCTTGCTGCTGTTGAGAGCCCAATGACCAGGCAATGACTGCTGGCCCCTACCCATTGAGTCCTTCTCCCTGAAAACACACTGAGCATCTTGGGGATAATATCCTGCTCACACAGAAGAAAGAGACAGCAAATATTCAAACTCCCACACCAAAAATAAATAGTAACTGCCCCCCCTTGCATAGAAGTAGCCTTACAAGACTACAATTTGGCTTCCCCAAACTCACAGAAAAAGAAAAACACAAGTAAGATGAAGAAGCTCAGAAACCATTCCCAGTTAAAGGAACAGGAGAATTCACCTAAAGTAGTCAACAATGAAATAGACCCCTGCAGTCTGACAGACTAAGTTCAAAAGGGGGATAGTGAAAATGCTGAAGGAATTAAGAGGATAGAAACAGTAATGCAGATTCCTTTAGAAAGGAACTAGAAAATATAAGGACGAGCCAAGAAAAATTAGGAAATTCATTTGCAGAGATACAAATGGAGCTAAAGGCAATAAAGAGCAGAATGAATAATAACAATAAGAGCAGAGGAACGAATTAGTGACATGGAAGATTGAATAATGGAAATCACCCAATCAGGACAGAAGACAGAAAACCGAATGAAAAACCATGAAGGCAATATAAGAGACCTATGGGATAATATAAAGTGGGCCAATCTACATATAATAGGAATTCCAGAAGGAGAAGAAAAAGATAAGGGGATTGAAAATATATTTGAAGAAATTATGGCTGAAAACTTTCCAAATATAAAGGATACTACTATCAAAATAGAGGAGGAGTTCCCGTCGTGGCGCAATGGTTAACGAATCCGACTAGGAACCATGAGGTTGCGGGTTCGGTCCCTGCCCTTGCTCAGTGGGTTAACGATCCGGCGTTGCCATGAGCTGTGGTGTAGGTTGCAGACACGGCTCGGATCCCGTGTTGCTGTGGCTCTGGCGTAGGTCGGTGGCTGCAGCTCCGATTCAACCCCTAGCCTGGGAACCTCCATATGCCGCAGGAGCGGCCCAAGAAATAGCAAAAAAAAAAAAAAAAAAAAAAAAAAAAAATAGAGGAGGCAGAGAGGGCCCCAAACAAGTTAAAAACCAAACAGGCCCGCACCAAACATATTGTAATAAAATGGCAAAAGTTAAAGAGAGGATTCTAAAGGCAGCAAGAGAAAAGCAAAGTGTTAATTATAAGAGAACCCCAATAAGGTTATCAGCTGATTTCTCTACAGAAACACTACAGGCCAGAAGGGAGTGGCAAGATATATTTAAAGTGATGAAAGGAAAAAATTTGCAATCCAGAATACTCTATCCAGCAAGAACATCATTTAAAATAGAAGGGGAGGAGTTCCCGTCGTGGCGCAGTGGTTAACGAATCCAACTAGGAACCATGAGGTTGCGGGTTCGATCCCTGCCCTTGCTCAGTGAGTTAGGGATCCAGCATTGCCGTGAGCTGTGGTGTAGGTTGCAGACACGGCTCGGATCCTGTGTTGCTGTGGCTCAGGTGTAGGCCAGTGGCTGCAGCTCCGATTGGACCCCTGGCCTGGGAACCTCCATATGCCGCGGGAGTGGCCCAAGAAATAGCTAAAAAGACAAAAAAAAAAAAATAGAAGGAGAAATAAAGAATTTCCTAAATAAACAAAAGCTAAAAGAGCACAGCAATACTAAACCCATTCTAAAAGAAATACTGAAAGGGCTTCTCTAAGTTTAAAAAAAAAGAATAATTAGGATGGAGGAAACCACAATTGGAAAGCAGTCACTTAAAAAAAGCCAGCATACAGATCTAAACAGGAAGATGTTGGAAAAAAAAAAAACATCAAAATCAAACAATGTGGGGAAGGAAAGTAAGAAAATGTAGATTTTTCTTTTATTTGAATGATGTGTTTGACCCTACATGACCATGAGACTAAAGCAAGCAGATATAGGAAGGGGTTAACTTACTTAAAGAACAGGGCAACCACAAATCAAACCCAAGCATTACATTCACAAAAACTGAAAAGTATTCAAGATAAAATAAATGGAAACCATCCTACCAAAAAAATAAAGGAAGAGACACATAGAATCAACTAGAAAACACAGTTTATAATTGCAATAAATACATATCTATCAATAATCACCTTAAATGTGAATGGACTGAATGCTCTAATCAAAAGACACAGAGTGGCAGATTGGATAAAAAAGCAAAAATCTACAATCTGCTGCCTACAAGAGACTCACCTTAGAGCAAAGGACACATATAGGTTGAAAATAAGGGATGGGAAAAGATATTTCATGACAGTGGACAAGACAGGAAAGCAGGAGCTGCAATACTCATATCAGACAAAACAGACTTTAAAACAAAGGTCATAAAGAAAGACAAGGAAGGACACTATTTAATGGTTAAAGGATCCTTACAAGAAGAGGATATTACAATCATCAATATATATGCCCCTAATATAGGAGCACCTCCAACAAATACTAATAGATAGAAAAGGAGAAATTTATGGGAATACAATCATAGCAGGAGACTTTAACACTCCACTGACATCAAAGGACAGATCCTCTTGAGAGAAAATCAATAAGGCAACAGAGATCCTAAATGATACAATAGAAAAGGTGGACTTAGCTGACATTTTCAGGACATTACATCCAAAAAAATAAGAATATACATTCTTCTCAAGTGCACATGGAATATTCTCAAAAATTGATCACATATTGGGACACAAAGCTAACCTCAACAAATTTAAGAATATAGAAATGGAGTTCCCGTTGTGGCATGGTGGTTAATGAATCCAACCAGGAACCATGAGGTTGAGGGTTCGATCCCTGGCCTTGCTCAGTGGGTTAAGGATCCGGCATTGTCGTGAGCTGTGGTGTAAGTCACAGATGAGGCTTGGATCCCATGTTGCTGTGGCTCTGGAGTAGACCGGTGGCTGCAGCTCCAATTAAACCCTGGCCTGGGAACCTCCATATGCCACGAGACTGGCCCAAGAAATCACAGAAAGACAAAAAAAAAAAAAAGAATATAGAAATTATTTCAAGTATCTTCTCTGACCACAATGGATTGAAACTAGAAATCAACCATAGGAAAAGAAATGAGAAAAAACTGACTACAAGGAGACTAAACAACATCCTATTAAAATAACCAGTGGGTCAATGAGGAAATCAAGAAGGAAATTAAAAAATACCTTGAGACAAATGATAATGAAGACACAACCACTCAAAATCGATAGGATGCCACAAAAGCAGTGCCCAGAGGGAAATTCATAGCAATACAGGCCTTCCTCAAAAAAGAATAAAAATCTCAAATCAACAACCCACCACCTAAATGAATTAGAAAAAGAACAACAAGCAAAACCTAAAGTTAGCAGAAGGATGGAAATCATAAAGATCAAAGAGGAAATCAATAAAATAGAGATTTAAAAAATAGAAAAAAGTCAATAAAACCAAGACCTGGTTATTTGAAAAGGTAAAAAAAACCTGACAAACCTCTGGCTAGACTCACCAAGAAGAGGAGAGAAAAAACCCCAAATAAAATAAGAGATGAAAAGGGAGAAGTCACAACAGATACTATAGAAATACAAAAAATGATGAGAGAATACTATGAACAATTGTATGCTAACAAATTTGAGAACCTAGAAGAAATGGACAACTTTCTAGAGACTTACAACCTGCCAAAACTGAATCAAGAAGAAATAGATCAACTGAACAGACCGATCACTAGAACTGAAATTGAATACATCATAAAAACACTCCCTACAAATAAAAGTCCAGGACCAGATGGCTTCACAGGCGATTTCTACCCATCCTCCTTAAACTTTTTCAAAAGGTTGAAGAAGAAGGAACACTCCCACAGACATTCTATGACACCACCATCACCCTAATTCTAAAACCAGTCAAAGACACCACCAAAAAAGAAAACTATCGGCCAATATCCTTGGTGAATATAGGCGCAAAAATTCTCAACAAAATTTTAGCCAACCGAATCCAACAACATATCAAAAAGATCGTACACCACGCATGACCAGGTGGGATTCAACCCAGGTTCACAAGGATGGTTCAACATATGCAAATCAATCAACGTCATACACCACATTAACAAAAGAAAAGTCAAAAACCACATGATCATCTCAAAAGATGCAGAAAAAGCATTTGACAAAGTCCAACATCCATTCATGATAAAATCTCTTATCAAAGTGGGTATAGAGGGAGCATTTCTGAACATAATCAAAGTCATTTACAACAAACCCACAGCAAATATAATACTCAATGGAGAAAAACTGAAAGCCTCCCCACTAAAATCTGGAACAAGACAAGGATGCTCACTCTCACCACTGTTATTCACCATAGTATTGGAAGTCCTTGCCACAGCAATCAGACAAAGGAAATAAAAAGCATCCAAATATGAGGAGAAGAGGTAAAACTGTCACTGTATGCAGATGACATGATACTATATATAGAAAACCCTAAGGACTCCACACAAAAACTACTTGAACTGATCAACAATTTCAGCAAAGTAGCAGGATATAAGATTAACATTGAGACATCAGTGCATTTCTGTATACTAACAATGAAATATTAGAAAAGGAATACATAAATACAATACCTTTTAAAATTACACCTCAAAAAATAAAAAACCTGGGAATACACCTGACCGAGGAGGTAAAAGGCTTAAATACCAAGAACTATAAAAGGCTTAAATACCAAGAACTATAAAACATTAATCAAGGAAATTAAAGAAGACATAAAGAAATGGAAAGATATTCCATACTCCTGGTTTGGAAAAATTAATATCATAAAAATGGCCATACTACCCAAAGTGATCTACAGATTAAGGGCAATCCCTATCAAAATACCCATGACATTTTTCACCAAACTAGAACACACAATCCAAAAATTGATATGGAACCAAAAAAGACCCAAAACTGCCAAAGCAATCCCAAGGAGCAAAAACCAAGCAGGAGGCATAACTCTCTCAGGCTTCAGGCAATATTACAAAGCCACAGTCATCAAGACAGTGTGGTACGGACACCAAAACAGACATACAGACCAATGGAACAGAATAGAGAACCCAGAGATAAACCCAGACACCTATGGTCAATTTGTCTTTGACAAAGGAGGCAAGAACATAAAATGGGAAAAAGACAGTCTTTTCAGCAAGAACAGCTGGGAAACCTGGACAGTGGCATGCAAATCAACGAAACTAGAACACACCCTCACACCACACACAAAAATAAACTCAAAATGGCTGAAAGACCTAAATACAAGACAAGCTACCATCAAACTCCTGGAAGAGAACATATGCAAAACATTCTCTGACATCAACCTTACAAATGTTTCCCCAGGTCTCCCAAAGCAATAGAAATAAAAACAACATAAACCAATGGGACCTAATCGAACTGACAAGATTTTGCACAGCAGAAGAAACCCAAAAGAAACCAAAAAGACAACTTACAGAATGGGAGAAAATAGTTTCAAATGATGCAGCTGGCAAGGGCCTGATCTTTAAAATACACAAACAACTTATACAACTCAAGAGCAAAAAAGCCAACATCCCAATGGAAAAATGGGCCAAAGACCTGAATAGACATTTCTCCAAGGAAGATAAACAGATAGCCAACAAGCACATGAAACAATGCTCAACATCCCTGATTATTAGAGAGATGCAAATCAAAACTACCATGAGGTACCACCTCACACCAGTCAGGATGGCTATCATTAATAAGTCCACAAATAACAAATGCTGGAGAGGGTGTGGAGAAAAGGGAACCCTCCATACTGTTCTCCATATGGAGAACAGTATGGAGGTACCTTAGAAAGCTATGCAGAGAACTACCATATGACCCAGCAATCCCACTTTTGGGCATATATCCCGACAAAACTTCCCTTGAAAAAGACCCATGTCCCCACATGTTCCTTGCAGCTCTATTCACAATAGCCAAGACATGGAAACAACCCAAATGTCCTTTGACAGACGACTGGATTAAGATGATGGGGTATATATACACAATAGAATACTATTTAGCCATAAAAAAAGAATGAAATAATGCCCTTTGCAGCAACATGGATGGAACTAGAGACTCTCATACTGGGTAAAGTAAGGCAGAAAGAGAAGGACAAATACCAACGATATCACTTACATCTGGAATCTAATATATGGCACAAATGAATCTTTCCACAGAAAAGAAAATCATGGACTTGGAGAATAGACTTGTGGTTGCCAAGGGGGTGGGGCTGGAGTGGGATGGATCAGGAGCTTGGGGTTAATAGATGCAAACTATTGCTCTTGGAATGGATTAGCAATGAGATCCTGCTGTGTAGCACTGGAACTATGTGTAGTCATTTATGATGGAGCATGATAATGGGAGAAAAAAGAATGTACACATGTATGTGTAAGTGGGTCACCATGTTGTACAGAAGAAAAAAATTGTATTGGGGAAATAACAATAAAATTTTTTTAAACAAAAGCACTTAAAAAAAGTATGTTGGAGCAGAAAGGAATCCCAACTAGGAACCATGAGGTTGCAGGTTTGATCCCCGGCTTCACTCAGTGGGTTAAGGATCTGGTGTTGCCATGAGCTGTGGTGTAGGTCACAGATGCTGCTTGGATATGGTGTTGCCGTGGCTCTGGTGTAGGCTGAAAGCTGTAGCTTTGATTAGAGACCTAGCCTGGGAACCTGCATATGCCACAGGTGTGGCCCTAAAACGCAAAAAATAAAAAATAACTATATTCAAATATGAATAATTTTAAGCGGCATTCATCTATAACTCATGTACTTCATCACCCCTCCCCTCTTTTCCATTTTTCTCTCTCTATAGAACTATATATTAGGTGTTATAGGGTATACTAAAATGAGTTAAAATCATAAACTCTGTACTCAATGACTTTGCAGTCCCATAGAATACAGAAAGGAGATAAGTAAATAACTTGAGATAAAGAAAGTCTAAAATCTAAAGTAAATCACAAGACTGAAGCAAACTGACATAAGAACTGTGATTGTGTCTGACATCTCCAGTTTTCACAGGGGAAATTATCAGGAGTTATGCAAGGACAAAAGGCATAAACCAACATAGTCTTGGACAACCAGAGATACAGAGTCACCCTACTAGTTTTGCTTTAACTTTTTATTGTGGAGACTGTTATAGCACCTCTATGTGCTGAGATAATGATATAATGAAACCTCAAGTAATGATCTTCCAAGTCTAGCAACTATCAACATATGGCCAACACTATCTCTGCCCCCTCTAACTTCCTACCCACATTTATTGAAAGCCAATCCAAAGACTTTTCTTGATTCATTTATCATTTTCCCCCATTCAAATCCTTTCTCTTTTCTATTTTCTTTACCCAATCCCATCACAATCCCCACCCTTCTTTTTAGTTTTACTTAAGGCACTTAGCTTTGATGGTCCA